>NC_086445.1:53996080-54283262 GCF_028390025.1 Pseudophryne corroboree | reverse complement strand
AAACCCGAAAAATTTCAGGCGCTCATCTCTAATTTTTACTTAGCTTACAGAAACAGAAGAGGTAAGTCAAAAAGATTGAGGGGGAGATGGTATAGAACAGGTGGTGGCCAAACAGTCAATTGCGATCGACTGGTCGATCGCGGACATGCGACCAGTCGATCGCGATCCGCCGCCCAGCCACCCGAAGCCGCGCCTCTCCTGCCTGCCGCTCTGCCTCCTCAGTCTGGTCTGCGGAAGTGACGGCCGAGTGTATAGCTCAAATCAGGTTCGGTTCGTTAGCCAATGAGAGCTCGCGGACCGGCACCTGATTTGAGCCATACACGCTGCCGTCACCGCCGGAGATCAGACTGAGGAGGCAGAGCGGCAGACAGGAGAAGCGCGCGCTGCGCTCTCCACACACCAATGGTGAGCTCTTCTATGGGGGCATATCTGGCATTGTGGGCACATAGCTCAG
The DNA here is from genome assembly GCF_028390025.1 of Pseudophryne corroboree. Lineage (NCBI taxonomy): Eukaryota > Metazoa > Chordata > Amphibia > Anura > Myobatrachidae > Pseudophryne > Pseudophryne corroboree. Next base: position 54,282,808 of record NC_086445.1, on the reverse strand, counting down.
TGGGGGCATATCTGGCACTGTGGGGTCATATGTGGCACTGGGGGCATATCTGGCTCTGCGGGCACATGGCACTGTGGGGGCATATCTGGCACTGTGGGGGCATATCTGTAATCTGGCGCTGTGGGGGCATATCTGTATCTGGCACTGTGGGGGCATATCTGGCACTGTGGGCACATGGCACTGTGAGGGCATATCTGGCACTGGGCACATGGCACTGTGGGGGGCATATCTGGCACTGTTGGGTCATATGTGGCACTGGGGGCATATCTGGCTCTGCGGGCACATGGCACTGTGAGGGCATTTCTGGCACTGTGGGCACATGGCACTGTGGGGGCATATCTGGCACTGTGGGGGCATATCTGGCACTGTGGGGGCATATCTGTAATCTGGCACTGTGGGGGCATATCTGGCACTGTGGGCACATGGCACTGTGGGGGCATATCTGTATCTGGCACTGTGGGGGCATATCTGGCACTGTGGGCACATGGCACTGTGGGGGCATATGTGTTTGAGGTTTTTACCTGTGGGGGCCAATGTGTTATTTCGTGTGAGGCAGTCATTACACTCTGCGCAGCAAGGCTACGTCCCTTTTTTTTGTTATACCACGCCCACTTTTTGTTATAACACGCCCACTTTTTGTTATGCCACGCCCCTTTTGCGCGCGTGACGTAGGCGCACGCTATTATTGCTCCCATGTAGATCACAAAAGCTTTTTAGCTTTCACAGTAGATCACCGACTCCAAAAGTCTGGCCGCCCCTGGTATAGAAGATCTACAGTAATTAGATAGACTGTCATTGGGTCGACCCCATATGCTCGACATGCATTAGGTCAACAGGGTCAAACAGTCAACATGGTCAAACATCGACATGGAAATGGTCGACACGAAAAAAGTGGCTTAAGTTTTTTTTATGTTTTTTGTTGACCTTGTGAACCGGTTGACTTTTGTGCCTGTTGACCTTAAGCCCTGTCTACCTTTTGCCTGTCGACCTTTTGAGCCTGTCGACCTTTTGAACATGCCGACCTAATGCATATCGACCTATTGACTGTCTATGTGTACACTGTAACCCAACTACAGATATGTGGGCAAGCAGTGCTGGTCAAACTAAAGATTGCATGACTGTGACAGCCCACTGGGTAAGTGTATCGCCTTCAGCGGCAGCAGTATGTGACACAAAACAACCAGCTGACTACTCTCGGTATCACTGGCTTCACTAAAAGGCATACAGAGTTGGAAAAAGTCTTGGATGTGATAGCAAAATGGCTTACCCCTCTACGACTCTACTCAGGATTTGTCATTTCCCAATAACACAAGTAACCATTGTACGAGTATTACGAGTGGGTTCATTTCAACACATCCCATGTTTTGTGCACACAAACTTGGTGGTTCAGAATTTCTTAAAAAATGACAGGGTAGGACATGTTGACTGTGGCTCTAAAAATTTCTGGACATCACATTCACAACTGAAGCAAGAGGAAGTGACCAGGTGGGATGCTACCCTTTGTTTGCTTCAGCGACTAAAGGAATACTAACAAGCCATCCCAGCAGGCGTATCAAAGCATAAGATAAGGAGTAGGGTAGGGGACATGTTTCCTTAGTCAAGCATAGTGGAGAATTCTCTTCTTTTTATGCAATCTACTGAAACCAGGGCAGGACTGCCCATCTGGCACTTCTGGCAAATGCTAGAAGTGCCGATGGGCTTGTGGGCCGGCCCTGTCAGGCAGAGAGCTGAGAAGTCCACGCGCAACACAGCCTCCGGCTCTCTGCTCTCTAGAAATGGAGGCGTGCCATGAGTCCATGACCTCATGTGACTCGCGGCATGCCCCCATCTTTAGTGGCCACGCGCCCTCGTCCACAGCACGTGCACCCTTGGCACACACGTGCCAGTGCCGAATTCAGACCCCAGTTCATCCTTGCCTGAAACCATTTGATAATGTAACCAATGAAGTGAGTTCAGACATTAACAACCTGAGTGAGATGATTCCCTTAATTAGAAAAAACATTATTCAAAGGTATTGAATTTTCTTGTGCATATGAAACAGCAGCTGGTAGGGAGACAAACCTATAAGGGTGATTCGCAACACACCCAAAAGAGCAACAACATTACCGGTGGTTAGTCTCCCTACTGGCACTCCTTTTTAACAAACAGGAGGTGGGTATCAAAAAGAAACGAAGACCAATAGTCACGTTTCTCTGCAACAATGTCCACATTTTTACATTCTCCCTCTTCATGAATAAGTGTAATTCTTCCACTATGGCAGCTGTCCAGGATGCAGAATTGTAAATCCTATTGTTGTTCAGTCCACTCAACATAAAGTACCCCTCAATAGCCACACATATGTAACCTAAAAACAAGAGGAAAATATATATATAATTCAGAAAATTGAATAAAAAGTATATGTACAATCACATCACAAATGACATTACCCTTAATTAAACTATTGGAAAAGCAGCTAGAGAAGCTGAAGGAAGAGCTTAAACTAAATGATTCCGCTAAGTAAGTTCTTTTTTCGTTTCCCCAGGACCAAAGGGTATGTAACATCTTGCAACTGGATTACTACAATTTGACAACTGTGCTTGATCCTAGGTTAAAATGATATGTAATATCTTTGTTTCCAACTGACACAGATCTTAGGAGATGCAAAACGCTCCTAGTGACCAAGCTGTCAGCTCAAGTCGCACATGACATTACAATGTCTTCTGCTTCAGCTTCTCCTGCAAATGCTGCTGCAAGGAACTGGCCTTATCCAAGAGACCCACTGATGCTGTTGAGTCAGCTCATTGTATCAGAGAGAAATATTATGACATCTCATCAGGCTTAAAAGATTTTCCCACATACTGTATATTGACACCTTTACCATGACTCAATATGATACCATACCTCCCAACTTTTGACTTTGCTAAAGAGGGACACATGCGCGGCGAAGCCGCGTGCAATCCCGAAAAAGGGGCATAGCCTAATAAAAGGGGCGTGGCTTCGCGGAGGACCCACGATCGCAAGCCACGCCCCTGTTTTCGTCACTGAGGGGGCATGTCCAGCGCTCTGTGAGCCGCTGGCATGTCCCCTCTCCCTCTGACTCCAGTGAATAGACGCTGTGTGCATGCGCACAGCGTCTATTCACCGCTGCTCTGCTAAGCAGGGCAGCGAGTGCATGAGTCTACCAACTGCCCCCCCACCACGGGACACTGCGGCCCGCGGGTGGGACAGTCCCCAAAAAACAGGACTGTCCCGCAAAAATCGGGACAGTTGGGAGGTATGTGATACAGTAAACACCATTAGAATGGTGGAAGATTACTTTAATGATAATGTACAAATTAGCCAGATGTGCTAAAACCCAAACTGCAGTAAAAACCCAGAAAATCCAGTTTTCTGTGTTTTTACCACATTTCCATTTGTACCAAGCTCTCGGATGTGATGCATTCCAGATCTTGGAGCCAATGGGCAACATCATCTTTGGGCTACTTCTTCAAATTGTGGAAAGATTGATGTTCATTAAAATGAGTTACAAAACTATGAGGAAGACCTTTCCTGCAAATTTCAACAACAAAGTACAAAGACCCCTGTAATGGTAGATTCCAGTAGGGATTTAGCTAATATTGTGTTATAATATTATCACTGATGAGGATAATGATGAGGTTGATAATGACATCTACCAAGTGTGATGATGATTATTAACAACAACATCAACAACAACAACACTGTTAGCCACTGTAAACACATTGGTAGCTTGGTTTGTGGGGGCCCAAACAAACCAAGCACTTCAGCAACCGAATTTGCAGCTCTTTTAAAACTGCTGTGTGTTTGCGCCACTGCTTTTTTGCTTAGTTTCTTCAGCCAGCTTGCTGAAGCCTTTGGGCAATATTGGTGAAAACAATATTGTGAGCTGTGAGGTGGTCAAAATTTACTGGAAATGACTGGAAATTAATGTTATTGATGTTAATAATACTGTAGGAGCAAACACAGGTCCAAAGTACTGTACATGATTTTACCTGTATTTGTAACCTACTTTAAAGAAATCCAAAATGAAAACAAAACCAAAATGCTTGAGGTTTGCCAAAAACAATCTAAAACCAAAATTTGGGGATCCGCACACATCTCTAATGTATACCATATTAATGCAATCTACGTACAGTATCTAATTAGCGGCTGTAATTTGCCACGGCTTATGGATTCAACAGGGCTGTCCAGTAACACCTGATACATGCATCTGTAGAAAAGTTTGAGTTGTGTTTACTGCAGATGCGAATAATGCTGTGCACTACTCTTTTTGGGGCACCTCAGACATACTAGGTGTATTGCGCCATAAGGCGTGCAGGCTCTAGGTGTACTCCATTTTCTCTAACGTCCTAAGTGGATGCTGGGGACTCCGTAAGGACCATGGGGAATAGCGGCTCCGCAGGAGACTGGGCACATCTAAAGAAAGCTTTAGGACTAACTGGTGTGCACTGGCTCCTCCCCCTATGACCCTCCTCCAAGCCTCAGTTAGATTTCTGTGCCCGACGAGAAGGGTGCACACTAGGGGCTCTCCTGAGCTTCTTAGTGAAAGTTTTAGTTTAGGTTTGTTATTTTCAGTGAGACCTGCTGGCAACAGGCTCACTGCATCGAGGGACTAAGGGGAGAAGAAGCGAACTCACCTGAGTGCAGAGTGGATTGGGCTTCTTGGCTACTGGACATTAGCTCCAGAGGGACGATCACAGGCCCAGCCTGGATGGGTCCCGGAGCCGCGCCGCCGGCCCCCTTACAGAGCCAGAAGAGCGAAGAGGTCCGGAAAAATCGGCGGCAGAAGACGTTCCTGTCTTCAATAAGGTAGCGCACAGCACTGCAGCTGTGCGCCATTGCTCTCAGCACACTTCATACTCCGGTCACTGAGGGTGCAGGGCGCTGGGGGGGGGCGCCCTGAGACGCAATAAAACAGGATAAAAATACCTTACATGGCAAAAAAAATACATCACATATAGCTCCTGGGCTATATGGATGCATTTAACCCCTGCCAGAATATACAAAAAAACGGGTAATAAGGCCGCCGAAAAGGGGGCGGAGCCTATCTCCTCAGCACACTGGCGCCATTTTCCCTCACAGCTCAGTTGGAGGGAAGCTCCCGGGCTCTTCCCTGCAGTCACTACACTACAGAAAGGGTTAAAAAAAGAGAGGGGGGCACTAATTAGGCGCAGTATTAAAACATACAGCAGCTATAAGGGGAAAAACACTTATATAAGGTTATCCCTGTATATATATATAGCGCTCTGGTGTGTGCTGGCATACTCTCCCTCTGTCTCCCAAAGGGCTAGTGGGGTCCTGTCCTCTATCAGAGCATTCCCTGTGTGTGTGCTGTGTGTCGGTACGTTTGTGTCGACATGTATGAGGAGAAAAATGATGTGGAGACTAGAGATGAGCGGGTTCGGTTTCTTTGAATCCGAACCCGCACGAACTTCACTTTTTTTTTCACGGGTCCGAGCGACTCGGATCTTCCCGCCTTGCTCGGTTAACCCGAGCGCGCCCGAACGTCATCATGACGCTGTCGGATTCTCGCGAGACTCGGATTCTATATAAGGAGCCGCGCGTCGCCGCCATTTTCACACGTGCATTGAGATTGATAGGGAGAGGACGTGGCTGGCGTCCTCTCCATTTAGATTAGATTTAGAAGAGAGAGAGAGAGAGAGATTGCTGTGATACTGTAGATTAGAAGAGAGTGCAGACAGAGTTTAGTGACTGACGACCACAGTGACCAGTGACCACCAGAGACAGTGCAGTTGTTTGTTTTATTTAATATATCCGTTCTCTGCCTGAAAAAAACGATACACAGTCACACAGTGACTCAGTCTGTGTGCACTGCTCAGCCCAGTGTGCTGCACATCAATGTATTGTATATAAAGCTTATAATTGTGGGGGAGACTGGGGAGCACTGCAGGTTGTTATAGCAGGAGCCAGGAGTACATGATAAATAATATTATATTAAAATTAAACAGTGCACACTTTTGCTGCAGGAGTGCCACTGCCAGTGTGACTAGTGGTGACCAGTGCCTGACCACCAGTATATTAGTAGTATTGTATACTATCTCTTTATCAACCAGTCTATATTAGCAGCAGACACAGTACAGTGCGGTAGTTCACGGCTGTGGCTACCTCTGTGTCGGCACTCGGCAGGCAGTCCGTCCATCCATAATTGTATTATAATATATACCACCTAACCGTGGTTTTTTTTTCATTCTTTATACCGTCGTCATACTAGTTGTTACGAGTATACTACTATCTCTTTATCAACCAGTGTACAGTGCGGTAGTTCACGGCTGTGGCTACCTCTGTGTCGGCACTCGGCAGGCAGTCCGTCCAACCATAATTGTATTATAATATATACCACCTAACCGTGGTTTTTTTTTCATTCTTTATACCGTCGTCATACTAGTTGTTACGAGTATACTACTATCTCTTTATCAACCAGTGTACAGTGCGGTAGTTCACGGCTGTGGCTACCTCTGTGTCGGCACTCGGCAGGCAGTCCGTCCATCCATAATTGTATTATAATATATACCACCTAACCGTGGTTTTTTTTTCATTCTTTATACCGTCGTCATACTAGTTGTTACGAGTATACTACTATCTCTTTATCAACCAGTGTACAGTGCGGTAGTTCACGGCTGTGGCTACCTCTGTGTCGGCACTCGGCAGGCAGTCCGTCCAACCATAATTGTATTATAATATATACCACCTAACCGTGGTTTTTTTTTCATTCTTTATACCGTCGTCATACTAGTTGTTACGAGTATACTACTATCTCTTTATCAACCAGTGTACAGTGCGGTAGTTCACGGCTGTGGCTACCTCTGTGTCGGCACTCGGCAGGCAGTCCGTCCAACCATAATTGTATTATAATATATACCACCTAACCGTGGTTTTTTTTTCATTCTTTATACCGTCGTCATACTAGTTGTTACGAGTATACTACTATCTCTTTATCAACCAGTGTACAGTGCGGTAGTTCACGGCTGTGGCTACCTCTGTGTCGGCACTCAGCAGGCAGTCCGTCCATCCATAATTGTATTATAATATATACCACCTAACCGTGGTTTTTTTTTCATTCTTTATACCGTCGTCATACTAGTTGTTACGAGTATACTACTATCTCTTTATCAACCAGTGTACAGTGCGGTAGTTCACGGCTGTGGCTACCTCTGTGTCGGCACTCGGCAGGCAGTCCGTCCAACCATAATTGTATTATAATATATACCACCTAACCGTGGTTTTTTTTTCATTCTTTATACCGTCGTCATACTAGTTGTTACGAGTATACTACTATCTCTTTATCAACCAGTGTACAGTGCGGTAGTTCACGGCTGTGGCTACCTCTGTGTCGGCACTCGGCAGGCAGTCCGTCCAACCATAATTGTATTATAATATATACCACCTAACCGTGTTTTTTTTTTCATTCTTTATACCGTCGTCATACTAGTTGTTACGAGTATACTACTATCTCTTTATCAACCAGTGTACAGTGCGGTAGTTCACGGCTGTGGCTACCTCTGTGTCGGCACTCGGCAGGCAGTCCGTCCATCCATAATTGTATTATATACCACCTAACCGTGGTTTTTTTATACCACCTAACCGTGGCAGTCCGTCCATAATTGTATACTAGTATCCAATCCATCCATCTCCATTGTTTACCTGAGGTGCCTTTTAGTTCTGCCTATAAAATATGGAGAACAAAAAAGTTGAGGTTCCAAAATTAGGGAAAGATCAAGATCCACTTCCACCTCGTGCTGAAGCTGCTGCCACTAGTCATGGCCGAGACGATGAAATGCCAGCAACGTCGTCTGCCAAGGCCGATGCCCAATGTCATAGTACAGAGCATGTCAAATCCAAAACACCAAATATCAGAAAAAAAAGGACTCCAAAACCTAAAATAAAATTGTCGGAGGAGAAGCGTAAACTTGCCAATATGCCATTTACCACACGGAGTGGCAAGGAACGGCTGAGGCCCTGGCCTATGTTCATGGCTAGTGGTTCAGCTTCACATGAGGATGGAAGCACTCAGCCTCTCGCTAGAAAACTGAAAAGACTCAAGCTGGCAAAAGCACCGCAAAGAACTGTGCGTTCTTTGAAATCCCAAATCCACAAGGAGAGTCCAATTGTGTCGGTTGCGATGCCTGACCTTCCCAACACTGGACGTGAAGAGCATGCGCCTTCCACCATTTGCACGCCCCCTGCAAGTGCTGGAAGGAGCACCCGCAGTCCAGTTCCTGATAGTCAGATTGAAGATGTCAGTGTTGAAGTACACCAGGATGAGGAGGATATGGGTGTTGCTGGCGCTGGGGAGGAAATTGACCAGGAGGATTCTGATGGTGAGGTGGTTTGTTTAAGTCAGGCACCCGGGGAGACACCTGTTGTCCGTGGGAGGAATATGGCCGTTGACATGCCAGGTGAAAATACCAAAAAAATCAGCTCTTCGGTGTGGAGGTATTTCACCAGAAATGCGGACAACAGGTGTCAAGCCGTGTGTTCCCTTTGTCAAGCTGTAATAAGTAGGGGTAAGGACGTTAACCACCTCGGAACATCCTCCCTTATACGTCACCTGCAGCGCATTCATAATAAGTCAGTGACAAGTTCAAAAACTTTGGGTGACAGCGGAAGCAGTCCACTGACCAGTAAATCCCTTCCTTTTGTAACCAAGCTCACGCAAACCACCCCACCAACTCCCTCAGTGTCAATTTCCTCCTTCCCCAGGAATGCCAATAGTCCTGCAGGCCATGTCACTGGCAAGTCTGACGAGTCCTCTCCTGCCTGGGATTCCTCCGATGCATCCTTGCGTGTAACGCCTACTGCTGCTGGCGCTGCTGTTGTTGCCGCTGGGAGTCGATGGTCATCCCAGAGGGGAAGTCGTAAGCCCACTTGTACTACTTCCAGTAAGCAATTGACTGTTCAACAGTCCTTTGCGAGGAAGATGAAATATCACAGCAGTCATCCTACTGCAAAGCGGATAACTGAGTCCTTGACAACTATGTTGGTGTTAGACGTGCGTCCGGTATCCGCCGTTAGTTCACAGGGAACTAGACAATTTATTGAGGCAGTGTGCCCCCGTTACCAAATACCATCTAGGTTCCACTTCTCTAGGCAGGCGATACCGAGAATGTACACGGACGTCAGAAAAAGACTCACCAGTGTCCTAAAAAATGCAGTTGTACCCAATGTCCACTTAACCACGGACATGTAGACAAGTGGAGCAGGGCAGGGTCAGGACTATATGACTGTGACAGCCCACTGGGTAGATGTATGGACTCCCGCCGCAAGAACAGCAGCGGCGGCACCAGTAGCAGCATCTCGCAAACGCCAACTCTTTCCTAGGCAGGCTACGCTTTGTATCACCGCTTTCCAGAATACGCACACAGCTGAAAACCTCTTACGGCAACTGAGGAAGATCATCGCGGAATGGCTTACCCCAATTGGACTCTCCTGTGGATTTGTGGCATCGGACAACGCCAGCAATATTGTGTGTGCATTAAATATGGGCAAATTCCAGCACGTCCCATGTTTTGCACATACCTTGAATTTGGTGGTGCAGAATTTTTTAAAAAACGACAGGGGCGTGCAAGAGATGCTGTCGGTGGCCAGAAAAATTGCGGGACACTTTCGGCGTACAGGCACCACGTACAGAAGACTGGAGCACCACCAAAAACTACTGAACCTGCCCTGCCATCATCTGAAGCAAGAAGTGGTAACGAGGTGGAATTCAACCCTCTATATGCTTCAGAGGTTGGAGGAGCAGCAAAAGGCCATTCAAGCCTATACAATTGAGCACGATATAGGAGATGGAATGCACCTGTCTCAAGTGCAGTGGAGAATGATTTCAACGTTGTGCAAGGTTCTGATGCCCTTTGAACTTGCCACACGTGAAGTCAGTTCAGACACTGCCAGCCTGAGTCAGGTCATTCCCCTCATCAGGCTTTTGCAGAAGAAGCTGGAGGCATTGAAGAAGGAGCTAACACGGAGCGATTCCGCTAGGCATGTGGGACTTGTGGATGCAGCCCTTAATTCGCTTAACAAGGATTCACGGGTGGTCAATCTGTTGAAATCAGAGCACTACATTTTGGCCACCGTGCTCGATCCTAGATTTAAAGCCTACCTTGGATCTCTCTTTCCGGCAGACACAGGTCTGCTGGGGTTGAAAGACCTGCTGGTGACAAAATTGTCAAGTCAAGCGGAACGCGACCTGTCAACATCTCCTCCTTCACATTCTCCCGCAACTGGGGGTGCGAGGAAAAGGCTCAGAATTCCGAGCCCACCCGCTGGCGGTGATGCAGGGCAGTCTGGAGCGACTGCTGATGCTGACATCTGGTCCGGACTGAAGGACCTGACAACGATTACGGACATGTCGTCTACTGTCACTGCATATGATTCTCTCAACATTGATAGAATGGTGGAGGATTATATGAGTGACCGCATCCAAGTAGGCACGTCACACAGTCCGTACTTATACTGGCAGGAAAAAGAGGCAATTTGGAGGCCCTTGCACAAACTGGCTTTATTCTACCTAAGTTGCCCTCCCACAAGTGTGTACTCCGAAAGAGTGTTTAGTGCCGCCGCTCACCTTGTCAGCAATCGGCGTACGAGGTTACATCCAGAAAATGTGGAGAAGATGATGTTCATTAAAATGAATTATAATCAATTCCTCCGCGGAGACATTGACCAGCAGCAATTGCCTCCACAAAGTACACAGGGAGCTGAGATGGTGGATTCCAGTGGGGACGAATTGATAATCTGTGAGGAGGGGGATGTACACGGTGATATATCGGAGGGTGAAGATGAGGTGGACATCTTGCCTCTGTAGAGCCAGTTTGTGCAAGGAGAGATTAATTGCTTCTTTTTTGGGGGGGGTCCAAACCAACCCGTCATATCAGTCACAGTCGTGTGGCAGACCCTGTCACTGAAATGATGGGTTGGTTAAAGTGTGCATGTCCTGTTTTGTTTATACAACATAAGGGTGGGTGGGAGGGCCCAAGGATAATTCCATCTTGCACCTCTTTTTTCTTTTCTTTTTCTTTGCATCATGTGCTGATTGGGGAGGGTTTTTTGGAAGGGACATCCTGCGTGACACTGCAGTGCCACTCCTAGATGGGCCCGGTGTTTGTGTCGGCCACTAGGGTCGCTAATCTTACTCACACAGCTACCTCATTGCGCCTCTTTTTTTCTTTGCGTCATGTGCTGTTTGGGGAGGGTTTTTTGGAAGGGACATCCTGCGTGACACTGCAGTGCCACTCCTAGATGTGCCCGGTGTTTGTGTCGGCCACTAGGGTCGCTAATCTTACTCACACAGCTACCTCATTGCGCCTCTTTTTTTCTTTGCGTCATGTGCTGTTTGGGGAGGGTTTTTTGGAAGGGACATCCTGCGTGACACTGCAGTGCCACTCCTAGATGTGCCCGGTGTTTGTGTCGGCCACTAGGGTCGCTAATCTTACTCACACAGTCAGCTACCTCATTGCGCCTCTTTTTTTCTTTGCGTCATGTGCTGTTTGGGGAGGGTTTTTTGGAAGGGCCATCCTGCGTGACACTGCAGTGCCACTCCTAGATGGGCCCGGTGTTTGTGTCGGCCACTAGGGTCGCTAATCTTACTCACACAGCTACCTCATTGCGCCTCTTTTTTTCTTTGCGTCATGTGCTGTTTGGGGAGGGTTTTTTGGAAGGGACATCCTGCGTGACACTGCAGTGCCACTCCTAGATGGGCCCGGTGTTTGTGTCGGCCACTAGGGTCGCTTGTCTTACTCACACAGCGACCTCGGTGCAAATTTTAGGACTAAAAATAATATTGTGAGGTGTGAGGTATTCAGAATAGACTGAAAATGAGTGTAAATTATGGTTTTTGAGGTTAATAATACTTTGGGATCAAAATGACCCCCAAATTCTATGATTTAAGCTGTTTTTTAGTGTTTTTGGAAAAAAACACCCGAATCCAAAACACACCCGAATCCGACAAAAATAATTCGGTGAGGTTTTGCCAAAACGCGTTCGAACCCAAAACACGGCCGCGGAACCGAACCCAAAACCAAAACACAAAACCCGAAAAATTTCAGGCGCTCATCTCTAGTGGAGACGGAGCAGAGTGTCTGTAACAGTGATGTCACCACCTAGGGGGTCGACACCTGAGTGGATGTACTGTTGAAAATTACGTGACAGTGTCAGCTCTGTATAAAAAAACAGTGGTTGACATGAGACAGCCGGCTACTCAGCTTGTGCCTGTCCAGACGTCTCATAGGCCGTCAGGGGCTCTAAAGCGCCCGTTACCTCAGATGGCAGATACAGACGCCGACACGGATACTGACTCCTGTGTCGACGGTGAAGAGACAACCGTGATTTCCAGTAGGGCCACACGTTACATGATTGAGACAATGGAAAATGTTTTATACATTTCTGATAATACGAGTACCACCAAAAAGGGGTATTATGTTCGGTGAGGGAAAAACTACCTGTAGTTTTCCTGAATCTGAGAAATAAAATGAGGTGTGTGATGATGAGTGGGTTTCCCCCCGATAACAATTGATAATTTCTTAAAAAGTATTGGTGTATACCCTTTCCCGCCAGAGGTTAGGGTGCGTTGGGAAACACCCCCTAGGGGGATAAGGCGCTCACACGCTTGTAAGAACAAGGGCTCTACCCTCTCATGAGATGGCCGCCCTTAAGGATCCTGCTGATAGAAAGCAGGAGGGTATCCAAAAATGTATTCACACACATACTGGTGTTATACTGCGACCAGCAATCGCCTCAGCCTGGAGGTGCAGTGCTGGGTTGGCATGGTCGGATTCCCTGACTGGAAATATTGATATCCTAGATAAGGATAGTATATTATTGCCTATAGAGCATTTAAAAGATGCATTTCTATATATGCATGATGCACAGCGGAATATTGCCGACTGGCATCAAGTATAAGTGCGTTGTCCAATTCTACCAGTAAAATGGTCAGGTGATGCGGATTCCAAACGGCATTTGGAAGTATTGCCTTTGAAAAGGGATAGTTGGGGTCGGTCTTTTAGACCTGGTGGCCACGGCAACAACTGGGAAATCCACGTTTGTACCCCAGGTCGCCTCTCAAAATAAGACGCCGTATTATCAGGCGCAGTCCTTTGTTGGCAAGCGGACAAAAGGTTCCTCTTTTCTGTTCGTGACAGAGGGAGAGGAAAAAGGCTGAAGAGATTAGCCAGTTCCCAGGAACAGAAACCCTTTCCCGCCTCTGCCAAGCCCTCAGTATGACGCTAGCGCCTTACAAGCTCAGGCACGGTGGGGGCCCGTTCTCAATGAATTTCAGTGCGCAGTGGGCTCACTCGCAAGTAGACCCCTGGATCCTTCAGGTAATATCTCAAGGGTACATATTGGAATTCGAGACGTCTCCCCCTCGCCGTTTCCAAAAGTCGGCTTTACCGACGTCTCCCTCTGACAGGGAGGCAGTTTTGGAAGCCATTCACAAGCTGTATTCCCAGCAGGTGATAATCAAGGTACCCCTCCTGCAACAGGGAACGGGGTATTATTCCACACTATTGTGGTACCGAAGCCAGACGGCTCGGTGAGACAGATTCTAAATCTAAATCTAAAATCTAAAATCTTTGAACACTTACATACAGAGGTTCAAATTCAAGATTGAGTCACTCAGAGCAGTGATTGCGAACCTGGAAGAAGGGGACTACATGATGTCTCGGGACATCAAGGATGCTTACCTTCATGTCAAAATTTACCCTTCTCACCAAGGGTACCTCAGGTTATGGTACAGAACTGTCACTATCAGTTCAGACGCTGCCGTAGGGATGGTCCACGGCACCCCGGGTCTTTACCAAGGTAATGGCCGAAATGATATCCCTTCGAAGGAAGGGAATTTTAGTTATCCCTTACTTGGACGATTCCCTGATAAGGGTAAGATCCAGGGAACAGTTGGAAGTCGGTGTAGCACTATCTCAGGTAGTGTTGCGGCAGCACGATTGGATTCTCAATATTCCAAAATCGCAGCTGGTTCCGACGACTTGTCTTCTGTTTCCTAGGGATGTTCCTGGACACAGTCCAAAAAAAAAGGTGTTTCTCCCGGAAGAGAAAGCCAGGGAGTTATCCGAGCTAGTCAGGAACCTCCTAAAACCGAACCAAGTCTCAGTGCATCAATGCACAAGGGTTCTGGGTAAAAATGGTGGCTTCCTACGAAGCAATCCCATTCGTTAGATTCCATGCAAGAACTTTCCAGTGGAACCTACTGGACAAATGGTCCGGGTCGCATTTTCAGATGCATCAGCGGATAACCCTGTCACCAAGGACAAGGGTATCCATCCTGTGGTGGTTGCAGAGTGCTCATCTTCTAGAGGGCCGCAGATTCGGCATTCAGGACTGGGTCCTGGTGACCACGGATGCCAGCCTGCGAGGCTGGGGAGCAGTCACACAGGGAAGGAATATCCAGGGCTTAGGGTCAAGCCTGGATACATCACTTCACATAAATATCCTGAAGCTAAGGGCCATTTACAATGCTCTAAGCTTAGCAAGACCTCTGCTTCAAGGTCAGCCGGTGTTGATCCAGTCGGACAACATCATGGCAGTCACCCACGTAAACAGACAGGGTGGCACAAGAAGCAGGAGGGCAATGGCAGAAGCTGCTGGGATTCTTCGCTGGGCGGAAAATCATGTGATAGCACTGTCAACAGTATTCATTCCGGGAGTGGACAACTGGGAAGCAGACTTCCTCAGCACGACCTCCACCCGGGAGAGTGGGGACTTCACCCAGAAGTCGTCCACATGATTAAAAAACTCGACAGGTATTGCGCCAGGTCAAGAGACCCTCAGGCAATAGTTGTAGACGCTCTGGTAACACCGTGGGTGTACCAGTCAGTGTATGTGTTCCCTCCTCTGCCTCTCATACCCAAGGTACTGAGATTGATAAGATGGAGAGGAGAAAGCACTATATTCGTGGCTCCGGATTGGCCAAGAAGGACTTGGTAACCGGAACTTCAAGAGATGCTCACGGAGGATCCGTGGCCTCTACCTCTAAGAAGGGACCTGCTCCAGCAAGGACCCTGTCTGTTCCAAGACTTACCGCGGCTGCGTTTGACGGCATGCCGGTTGAACACCGGATCCTGAAGGAAAAAAGGCATTCCGGATGAAGTCATCCATATCCTGATCTAAAGCCAGGAAGGATGTAACCGCAAAAACATTATCACCGCAATTGGCGAAAATATGTTGCGTAGTGCGAGGCCAGTAAGGCCCGACGGAGGAAATTCAACTGGGTCGATTCCTACATTTCCTGCAAACAGGAGTGTCTATGGGCCTGAAATTGGGGTCCATTAAGGTTCAGATTTCGGCCCTGTCAATTTTCTTCCAAAAAAGAACTAGCTTCAGTCCCTGAAGTTTAGACGTTTGTAAAAGGGGTACTGCATATACAGCCTCCTTTTGTGCCTCCAGTGGCAATTTGGGATCTCAATGTAGTTTGGGTTCCAGAAGTCACATTGGTTTGAACCACTTAAATCTGTGGAGTTAAAATATCTCACATGGAAAGTGGTCATGCTGTTGGCCCTGGCCTGGGCCAGGCGCGTGTCAGAATTGGCGGCTTTATCCTGTAAAAGCCCTTATCTGATTTTCCATTCGGACAGGGCGGAATTGAGGACTCGTCCTCAGTTTCTCCCTAAGGTGGTTCCAGCGTTTTCACCTGAACCAACCTATTGTGGTGCCTGCGGCTACTAGGGACTTGGAGGAATCCAAGTTGCTGGATGTTGTCAGGGCCCTGAAAATATTTCCAGGACGGCTGGAGTCAGGAAATCTGACTCGCTGTTTATCCTGTATGCACCCAACAAGCTGGGTGCTTCTGCTTCTAAGCAGACTATTGCTCGTTGGATTTGTAGTACAATTCAGCTTGCACATTCTGTGGCAGGCCTGCCACAGCTAAAATCTGTAAAAGCCCGTTCCACAAGGAAAGTGGGCTCATCTTGGGCGGCTGCCCGAGGGGTCTCGGCTTTACAACTTTGCCGAGCAGCTACTTGGTCAGGGGCAAACACGTTTGCTAAATTCTACAAATTTGATACCCTGGCTGAGGAGGACCTGGAGTTCTCTCATTCGGTGCTGCAGAGTCATCCGCACTCTCCCGCCCGTTTGGGAGCTTTGGTATAATCCCCATGGTCCTTACGGAGTCCCCAGCATCCACTTAGGACGTTAGAGAAAATAAGAATTTACTTACCGATAATTCTATTTCTCATAGTCCGTAGTGGATGCTGGGCGCCCATCCCAAGTGCGGATTGTCTGCAATACTTGTACATAGTTATTGATACAAAAATCGGGTTATTATTGTTGGGAGCCATCTTTTCAGAGGCTCCTCTGTTATCATACTGTTAACTGGGTTCAGATCACAAGTTATACGGTGTGATTGGTGTGGCTGGTATGAGTATTACCCGGGATTCAAAATCCTTCCTTATTGTGTACGCTCGTCCGGGCACAGTATCCTAACTGAGGCTTGGAGGAGGGTCATAGGGGGAGGAGCCAGTGCACACCAGTTAGTCCTAAAGCTTTCTTTAGATGTGCCCAGTCTCCTGCGGAGCCGCTATTCCCCATGGTCCTTACGGAGTCCCCAGCATCCACTACGGACTATGAGAAACAGAATTATCGGTAAGTAAATTCTTATTTTCAGCGCCATTGAATAAAACCGGTTGGATACGCCATACCGGCAGTCAGGATGCCGACGGTCAGAATGCAGACACTGGCATCCCGAACTGCTTGAAATCCCGACAGGAACCCTAATCCAAACCCTTTCAAGCCACCTAGTTTACCAGGTGGGAGAGAGCCATCAGAAACAAGAGGAGAACACACAAACTCTACACAGACTGGGTCTTCATTGTTATCTAACCCATGACCGCAGTGCCGTTGTGTCGTCACGCTAGCCATATTATAAATAACCACCAACTATAATAAACTGAAAAATAAAACATACAGTATGACAAGAAGATTATTCAAACTAAATGTAAATTATTTTTAGGTTGTTAGCAATATTATTTTTACTCCCAAAGATAATATGCAAAATTTAACAATACACACAGCTAACTTCCAACATAAAATGTAAATATATATTTATGTGTAATATAATAAGTGACATTTCAAAGGCTTACATTAAATGTCACTTGCTGTTTTGCTGCTCTCTAACTAAAACATGAGATACAGGGGATTATAAGGGAGACAATGATAGAGCGTCCCTGAAAACACATATGGAAGAGAGAATATGTTTTAATTAATTTAGTAATCTTTGTAGAGGCGTAAATTAAATATTCTGTTTGCATTTTGCATAAAGTAATTATAATATACTTCTGTTGTAGCTTGTACCAATGCCCGTGTTTGACTAAGCTCTTGTACTATCATTAACGTGCTACTAATATTATGGAAGCATGTACTGTACAGTGTGCCTAATGCAATATAAGGATTATATGCAGCATTCTAGAGATGGGTTAATTGACCTCCCGTACATGACAGATGAAAGGTCCAGTGATAGAACCACAAACCGTTTTGTTTGGATCCTGAAACTGTGATCTGTACAAACTGTTTTCAAAGGTGAATGTTACTTGTTACATACAAAAAATACTTGCCTGCTCTAGAATACTCCTCTCCGGGGGAAGCAGCAGGGCACTCCAGGGGGCTGGACCGGATTTCCATGTCATTTGGCCCTGCCCCTGTCACGGTTAATGCCGCGAATTGTGGGTCCTTGAGGATGGGTCAGGGTTAAAAAGACTGTGATACGTCTGCTCCCTATATACGGACCACTCTTCCCGACATTATCTCCCTATCCTGCCTGCTTCACTAGGAATACTAGCAGGATGTGGGAGGCGTACCCACTCTTTCAGGGGTGCGGGGAACTACCTGCAAAATTGGGAGACTCCCACAACTTCCAGGAGAGTAGGTAAGTATGATACAGGAGCAGAGCCGGATTAAGGGAGGGGCGACAGGGGCGGCCGTCCCAGGGCCCCCCACACATTAGTAGCCCCCACCAGACTGCTTTTCAAGTAAAGGTGGGTACACACTAATAGATATATCTGCAGATCAACTGATCTGCAGATATATCTATGGACGGATCGGGCAGTGTGCTGTGCATACACACTGCCCGATCCATCGGGGACTGACGTCATGAACTGGGCGGGCGTGTACACACGCCCGCCCAGTTCAGCTGTCAATCAGCGCCGGCCGCCGCAGCATGTGTACGGGCGGTCTGCCGACCGCCCCGTACACACACAGCGACGCGCCAATATATCGGTAGATATATTGGCCGTCGGCTGTGCTGCGCGGCCGACGCGATATGTCTGTGAACGACGGAGTTCACAGACGTATCGGCCGTACACACTGGCCGACGGTCCTGCGATATATCGGCCGTTCAAGAGAACGGCCGATATATCGACCAGTGTGTACGGGCCTTTAGAGTAGTCTCCCTCAGCATCTGCCGAGCAACTCCATGTTCAGACAGACCAGTAACACGCGCCGGTGGCTCAGTCATTGTCTCGCGGGATTTCCCTTCACTATCACGTGAGACACTGAGCTGTCGACGTGCACTGCTCTGTTGCTCCGTGAGTGTGAGTGGATGAGTGATCATTGTGTGTGTGTGTGTGTGCGTGCGCGAGTGGGGGATCATTGGCCGTAATTGTAGTAGTGGGGGCCCCCTCATGTTCGTTGTCTGGGGCCCCCCCCAACCTCAGGTCCTCATTCAGTTAGGATTGCAAAAAATTTGCGATTTGCAA
The DNA here is from genome assembly GCF_028390025.1 of Pseudophryne corroboree. Classification (NCBI taxonomy): domain Eukaryota; kingdom Metazoa; phylum Chordata; class Amphibia; order Anura; family Myobatrachidae; genus Pseudophryne; species Pseudophryne corroboree. The sequence continues at coordinate 54,264,095 of NC_086445.1, read as the reverse complement.
TCTGTCCAATTATCAAATGACTGCGACTGCGCAGCATTCGCATTGCACAGATGTGAGTAAAAATAGAGACAAATTGCGTACACATCATGATCGCAATGCAGCCGCTGTTTGACTAACAGGAAGCCGGTGTGTCTGGCTGGAAACCTGCCATTTTCTGAGTGTGTTTAAAAAAATGCAGGCGTGACCAGGTGATTTTAAGGTGGGCCTCTGACGTCAGCGATGACCACTTCCAGCCTCTTGTGTCGCAAGAATTGTGGATGACCTTGCTTGGTGCAGATGAGAAAAATCTTCAATGTTTTGGTAATTGCGTATGGTTTTGCGATCAGCCCGCATATTGCGATCCATTCGCAATTTCTGCAATGGCAGTTTTTTCTCTATTTCTGGGCGGCAACTATTTGATCGCAGCAACTGCTTTGTAGCAGAAACTGCAATCCTTACTGAATGAGGCCCTTAATCCGACCCTGTACAAGTGCGTCTAATGAAGTCTGGATTTTTTAAAAAGGTTGGAATCACTGTCTGCATTGGACCCTTTCCGCCAATTAACCACATGCAAGAATGATGACCTCCACTTTGAAGGTTTACCACACTTGAGGTTACTGGAGTTCTTAAGAACATCAGAATTTCATAATTGTATACAGTATCTCTAGGGTCAGGCTGAAAAAATAGGTTTCAAGTTTTTTTCAATAACATTTTTTAAAATGTTTTCAAACAAAAAAATCTGTAAACACAAAAAGATGACAATTAGGTTAAACGAATGCAAATAATAAACACTATTAAAATAACCATATAATCAGGACTAAATTAACAGTATTAGTGGTCCTGGGCAAAGCTACACATTGGGGCCCCTTCCCACCCATTCACAGGAATAAATAAAAAGAAAAGTCATAGCTTACCCTTCCTTCAGTCCCACCCCATTTATCCATATGCTTCCATATAGTGAATAGCTGTCAGCACCATGATTGCTGGATAGCTCCAACCATCCACCAATCAGATGGTTGACAGCCAGTCATTGTCTGGCTGCAGGCTGGGAGGCCGGTAGAGAATGTTGCACTCTGATTGATGGATAGCTCCAACCATCCACCAATCAGATGGTTGACAGTTATTCATTGTCTGGCGGCTCTGATTGTGGGTAATTCACAATCAGAGCACCTGGGCAACATTCTCTAACTGTCTCCAAAGAAGCTACAGAGGGACCAGCAGTGAAATGAGATTGCAGTCGCACCAAGGATCTAGTCACAAAGTGAGTGGCAGGAAGACAGCATTTGGGCATGTTATGGCCATGCAGACGCCATTTTCTGTGAATGTCAACATGGTCATAAAATCGACAGTGAACATTTTATGAATGTGTCGACATTCTCCCATCGATTGCAGTTTTACATTTCATACTGTATGTCAACCCAATTTTAACTATGTCGCCATTCCATAGGTAGACATTCTATCCATGTTGACATTTTTCAGATGTCGACTTTTTTTAAAAACAATTCTGGTGTTGACATTTTGAATGCCGACATATTGACTGGATACTGAATATAATAAGGCACATCTATATGTTCCCCATGATCTTTCTGATAAATTTATCAAATTCGCTGATGACACCACCATCATCGGCCTCATCAAGGACGGGGATGTATAGGCCTATAGTCGGGAAGTGGACCGGTTGGCCCAGTAGTGCAGCCACAAGAACCTTGAGCTCAACCCCCTCAAAACTGTCAAGATGATAGTGGACTTCAGGAAGAAGTCGGCTAGTGCACTTCTGCTAATGATTGCCGACAGTGTGGTATCGCTAGGGGACTCCTTCAAGTTCCTGGAGACCATAATCTCTTGCGACCTTAAATGGGGGTCCAACGCTGACTCCACTGTCGGGAAAGCACGGCATAGGTTGTTCTTCCTCAGGCAACTAAGGATGTTCAACATCCCACAGAAGCTTCTGCTCCTCTTCTACTATGCGATTGTGGAGTCGGTACTGTGCTCCTCGATACTGGAATGGAACGGCTCCGCCAGTGCAAGGGACAGATGCAGGCTCCAAAAGGTGGTCACAACCGCAGAGAAGATCATCGGGGCCGACCTTCCCTCAGTCCAGGACCTGTACCTGTCCAGAGCTAAAAAGCGGGCAACAAAGATAGTAAAGGACCAGCTACACCCTGGCCACAGCATGTTTACCTTGCTCCCTTCAGGCAGGCGTCACAAGGCCGTCCCCACCGGGTCCACCTTAAGCCTCCAAAGTTTCTTTCCCCAAGCGGTCCGCCTGCTGAACTCCTGAACATTGACTGACTAGACGTACGTGTAACTCACTTGTGTCCCTATGGTATTCCTATCTGTATGACTTGCCCCGCCCCCCCCTCCCACCTGCTTATCTATTACTTGGCTGTTGTATAGCAAACCGAAGACAAATTCCTAGTATATGCAAGTGTACCTGGTCAATAAAGCTGACTCTGATTCTGATTATTGCAAAAGGTTGAGATTTATTTTTATCTTGATGCTCGTATACTGTTTGTTTGGCTTTTGAATACTATTTTAAAAAGTCTGCAACCGGTAGTAGTTTATTGGTACTGCATTGTTGTACTCTATGTATACTCTATAGGCGGTATTACATTTTTTTCACCCCCTTCCACACACGTTCTGTTTCTGCCCTGGGAAATGTGGTATTATCATTTCAGCTTGCTACCCCTGGGGTAACGAGGCACCCAAACCTTTACACAGCAAAACCTGATTACTATGGATGCGATATGCGCAATAACGGGGATCATTTTAGAAAGGAGATTGGGCATGATATATCATTTGAATACCTCCCTATGTATGTATTCTTCGTGTTTTGTCTGGTTTTGTGAATGATCCCCAGTGGTCACAGGTATAACTGTAATGGAGACTCCCCTGTGTACAAGTGGAAATGCGACCTTTTGAGAGGTTAAGAGACGAAGGCAAAATACTAAAAAGATAGGGCAGCTCCAATTAGTCATGTTCCATCTAGTGATGAGCGGGTTCGGATCCTCGGAAACCGAACCCCCCCGAACTTCACCCATTTTACACGGGTCCGAGGCATACTCGGATTCTCCCGTATGGCTCGGATAACCCGAGCGCGCCCGAACGTCATCATCCCGCTGTCGGCTTCTCGCGAGATTCGGATTCTATATAAGCAGCCGCGCGTCGCCGCCATTTTCACTCGTGCATTGGAAATGTTAGGGAGAGGACGTGGCTGGCGTCCTCTCCATTTATTAATGTTGCTGCAAATATTTGTGCTTATTGCTTAATTGTGGGGACTGGGGAGCAGCAGTATTATATAGGAGAAGTACAGTGCAGAGTTTTGCTGACCAGTGACCACCAGTATTATACGTTGTCTGCCTGAAAAACGCTCCATATCTGTGCTCAGTGTGCTGCATATATCTCTGCTCACACTGCTTTATTGTGGGGACTGGGGACCAGCAGTATTATATAGGAGGAGTACAGTGCAGAGTTCTGCTGACAGTGACCACCAGTATATATAGCAGTACTGTACGGAAGGCCACTGCTCTACCTACCTCTGTGTCGTCAAGTATACTATCCATCTAGATTCTATACCTGTGGTGCATTTTATTTTTGCAGTTTTCTGACAGTGACCACCAGTATATATAGCAGTACGGTACGGAAGGCCACTGCTCTACCTACCTCTGTGTCGTCAAGTATACTATCCATCTAGATTCTATACCTGTGGTGCATTTTAGTTTTGCAGTTTGCTGACAGTGACCACCAGTATATATAGCAGTACGGTACGGAAGGCCACTGCTCTACCTACCTCTGTGCCATCAAGTATACTATCCATCTAGATTCTATACCTGTGGTGCATTTTAGTTTTGCAGTTTGCTGACAGTGACCACCAGTATATATAGCAGTACGGTACGGAAGGCCACTGCTCTACCTACTTCTGTGTCGTCAAGTATACTATCCATCTAGATTCTATACCGTGTGGTGCATTTTAGTTTTGCAGTTTGCTGACAGTGACCACCAGTATATATAGCAGTACGGTACGGAAGGCCACTGCTCTACCTACCTCTGTGTCGTCAAGTATACTATCCATCTAGATTCTATACCTGTGGTGCATTTTAGTTTTGCAGTTTGCTGACAGTGACCACCAGTATATATAGCAGTACGGTACGGAAGGCCACTGCTCTACCTACCTCTGTGTCGTCAAGTATACTATCCATCTAGATTCTATACCTGTGGTGCATTTTAGTTTTGCAGTTTGCTGACAGTGACCACCAGTATATATAACGGTACGGAAGGCCACTGCTCTACCTACCTCTGTGTCGTCAAGTATACTATCCATCTAGATTCTATACCTGTGGTGCATTTTAGTTTTGCAGTTTGCTGACAGTGACCACCAGTATATATAGCAGTACAGTACGGAAGGCCACTGCTCTACCTACCTCTGTGTCGTCAAGTATACTATCCATCTAGATTCTATACCTGTGGTGCATTTTAGTTTTGCAGTTTGCTGACAGTGACCACCAGTATATATAGCAGTACGGTACGGAAGGCCACTGGTCTACCTACCTTTGTGTCGTCAAGTATACTATCCATCCATACCTGTGGTGCATTTCAGTTGTGCGCAGTAAATATACAGTAGTAGTAGGCCATTGCTACTGAACCTGGCATATAATTCCACACATTAAAAAATGGAGAACAAAAATGTGGAGGTTAAAATAGGGAAAGATCAAGATCCACTTCCACCTCGTGCTGAAGCTGCTGCCACTAGTCATGGCCGAGACGATGAAATGCCATCAACGTCGTCTGCCAAGGCCGATGCCCAATGTCATAGTAGAGAGCATGTAAAATCCAAAAAACAAAAGTTCTGTAAAATGACCCAAAAATCAAAATTGAAAGCGTCTGATGAGAAGCGTAAACTTGCCAATATGCCATTTACGACATGGAGTGGCAAGGAACGGCTGAGGCCCTGGCCTATGTTCATGGCTAGTGGTTCAGATTCACATGAGGATGGAAGCACTCATCCTCTCGCTAGAAAAATGAAAAGACTTAAGCTGGCAAAAGCACAGCAAAGAACTGTGCGTTCTTCTAAATCACAAATCCCCAAGGAGAGTCCAATTGTGTCGGTTGCGATGCCTGACCTTCCCAACACTGGACGGGAAGAGGTGGCGCCTTCCACCATTTGCACGCCCCCTGCAAGTGCTGGAAGGAGCACCCTCAGTCCAGTTCCTGATAGTCAAATTGAAGATGTCACTGTTGAAGTACACCAGGATGAGGATATGGGTGTTGCTGGTGCTGGGGAGGAAATTGACAAGGAGGATTCTGATGGTGAGGTGGTTTGTTTAAGTCAGGCACCCGGGGAGACACCTGTTGTCCGTGGGACGAATATGGCCATTGACATGCCTGGTCAAAATACAAAAAAAATCACCTCTTTGGTGTGGAATTATTTCAACACAAATGCGGACAACAGGTGTCAAGCCGTGTGTTGCCTTTGTCAAGCTGTAATAAGTAGGGGTAAGGACGTTAACCACCTAGGAACATCCTCCCTTATACGTCACCTGGACCGCATTCATCAGAAGTCAGTGACAAGTTCAAAAACTTTGGATGACAGCGGAAGCAGTCCACTGACCACTAAATCCCTTCCCCTTGTAACCAAGCTCCTGCAAACCACACCACCAACTCCCTCAGTGTCAATTTCCACCTTACACAGGAAAGCCAATATTCCTGCAGGCCATGTCACTGGCAAGTCTGACGAGTCCTCTCCTGCCTGGGATTCCTCCAATGCATCCTTGAGTGTAACGCATACTGCTGCTGGCGCTGCTGTTGTTGCTGCTGGGAGTCGATCGTCATCCCAGAGGGGAAGTCGGAAGACCACTTGTACTACTTCCAGTAAGCAATTGACTGTCCAACAGTCCTTTGCGAGGAAGATGAAATATCACAGCAGTCATCCTGCTGCAAAGCGGATAACTCAGGTCTTGTCAGCCTGGGTGGTGAGAAACGTGTGTCCGGTATCCACCGTTAATTCACAGGCAACTAGAGACTTGATTGAGGTAGTGTGTCCCCGGTACCAAATACCATCTAGGTTCCATTTCTCTAGGCAGGCGATACCGAAAATGTACACAGACGTCCGAAAAAGAGTCACCAGTGTCCTAAAAAATGCCACGGACATGTGGACAAGAGGAGCAGGGCAGACTCAGGACTATATGACTGTGACAGCTCACTGGGCAGATGTATTGCCTCCCGCAGTAAGAACAGCAGCAGCGGCAGCAGTAGCAGCATCTCGCAAACGCCAACTCGTTCCTAGGCAGGCTACGCTTTGTATAACCGCTTTCCATAAGAGGCACACAGCTGACAACCTCTTACGGAAACTGAGGAACATCATCGCAGAATGGCTTACCCCAATTGGACTCTCCTGGGGATTTGTGACATCGGACAACGCCAGCAATATTGTGCGTGCATTATATCTGGGCAAATTCCAGCACGTCCCATGTTTTGCACATACATTGAATTTGGTGGTGCAGAATTATTTAAAAAACGACAGGGGCGTGCAAGAGATGCTGTCGGTGGCCCGAAGAATTGCGGGCCACTTTCAGCATTCAGCCACCGCGTGCCGAAGACTGGAGCACCAGCAAACAGTCCTGAACCTGCCCTGCCATCATCTGAAGCAAGAGGTGATAACGAGGTGGAATTCAACCCTCTATATGCTTCAGAGGATGGAGGAGCAGCAAAAGGCTATTCAAGCCTATACAATTGAGCACGATATAGGAGGTGGAATGCACCTGTCTCAAGCGCAGTGGAGAATGATTTCAACGTTGTGCAAGGTTCTGCAACCCTTTGAACTTGCCACACGTGAAGTCAGTTCAGACACTGCCAGCCTGAGTCAGGTCATTCCCCTCATCAGGCTTTTGCAGAAGAAGCAGGAGACATTGAAGGAGGAGCTAAAACAGAGCGATTCCGCTAGGCATGTGGGACTTGTGGATGGAGCCCTTAATTCGCTTAACCAGGATTCACGGGTGGTCAATCTGTTGAAATCAGAGCACTACATTTTGGCCACCGTGCTCGATCCTAGATTTAAAACCTACGTTGTATCTCTCTTTCCAGCAGACACAAGTCTGCAGAGGTTCAAAGACCTGCTGGTGAAAAAATTGTCAAGTCAAGCGGAACGTGACCCGTCAACAGCTCCTCCTACACATTCTCCCGCAACTGGGGGTGCGAGGAAAAGGCTAAGAATTCCGAGCCCACCCGCTGGCGGTGATGCAGAGCAGTCTGGAGCGAGTGCTGACATCTGGTCCGGACTGAAGGACCTGCCAATGATTACTGACATGTCGTCTACTGTCACTGCATATGATTCTGTCACCATTGAAAGAATGGTGGAGGATTATATGAGTGACCACATCCAAGTAGGCACGTCAGACAGTCCGTACGTATTCTGACAAGAAAAAGAGGCAATTTGGAGGCCCTTGCACAAACTGACTTTATTCTACCTAAGTTGCCCTCCCTCCAGTGTGTACTCCGAAAGAGTGTTTAGTGCAGCCGCTCACCTTGTCAGCAATCGGCGTACGAGGTTACTTCCAGAAAATGTGGAGAAGATGATGTTCATCAAAATTAATTATAATCAATTCCTCCGTAGAGACATTCGCCAGCAGCAATTGCCTCCAGAAAGTACACAGGGATCTGAGATGGTGGATTCCAGGGGGATGAATTAATAATCTGTGAGGAGGGGGATGTACACAGTGATAGGGGTGAGGAATCGGAGGATGATGATGAGGTGGACATCTTGCCTCTGTAGAGCCAGTTTGTGCAAGGAGAGATTGATTGCTTTTTTTTTGGTGGGGGCCCAAACCAACCAGTCATTTCAGTCACAGTCGTGTGGCAGACCCTGTCGCTGAAATGATGGGTTCGTTAAAGTGTGCATGTCCTGTTTATACAACATAAGGGTAGGTGGGGGGCCCAAGGACAATTCCATCTTGCACCTCTTTTATCTTTCATTTTTCTTTGCATCATGTGCCGTTTGGGGACTATTTTTTTAAGTGCCATCCTGTGTGACACTGCAGTGCCACTCCTAGATGGGCCAGGTGTTTGTGTCGGCCACTTGTGTCGCTTAGCTTAGTCACACAGCGACCTTGGTGCGCCTCTTTTTTTCTTTGCATCATGTGCTGTTTGGGGACTATTTTTTTGAAGTGCCATCCTGTCTGACACTGCAGTGCCACTCCTAGATGGGCCAGGTGTTTGTGTCGGCCACTTGTGTCGCTTAGCTTAGTCACACAGCGACCTTGGTGCGCCCCTTTTTTTCTTTGCATCATGTAGTGCTGTTTGGGGACAATTTTTTTGAAGTGCCATCCTGTCTGACACTGCAGTGCCACTCCTAGATGGGCCGGGTGTTTGTATCGGCCACTTGTGTCGCTTAGCTTAGTCACACAGCGACCTTGGTGCGCCTCTTTTTTTCTTTGCATTATGTGCTGTTTGGGGACTATTTTTTTGAAGTGCCATCCTGCCTGACACTGCAGTGCCACTCCTAGATGGGCCAGGTGTTTGTGTCGGCCACTTGTGTCACTTAGCTTAGTCACACAGCGACCTTGGTGCGCCTCTTTTTTTCTTTGCATTATGTGCTGTTTGGGGACTATTTTTTTGAAGTGCTATCCTGCCTGACACTGCAGTGCCACTCCTAGATGGGCCAGGTGTTTCTGTTGGCCACTTGTGTCGCTTAGCTTCGACCTTGGTGCGCCTCTTTTTTTCTTTGCATCATGTGCTGTTTGGGGACTATTTTTTTGAAGTGCCATCCTGCCTGACACTGCAGTGCCACTCCTAGATGGGCCAGGTGTTTGTGTCGGCCACTATTCTCGCTTAGCTTAGTCACACAGCGACCTTGGTGAGCCTCTTTTTTTCTTTGCATCATGTGCTATTTGGGGACTATTTTTTTGAAGTGCCATCCTACCTGACACTGCAGTGCCACTCCTAGATGGGCCAGGTGTTTCTGTCAGCCACTTGTGTCGCTTAGCTTAGTCACACAGCGACCTTGGTGCGCCTCTTTTTTTCTTTGCATCACGTGCTGTTTGGGGACTATTTTTTTGAAGTGCCATCCTGCCTGACACTGCAGTGCCACTCCTAGATGGGCCAGGTGTTTGTGTCGGCCACTTGTGTCGCTAAGCTTAGCCATCCAGCGACCTCGGTGCAAATTTTAGGACTAAAAATAATATTGTGAGGTGTTCAGAATAGACTGGAAATGAGTGGAAATTATGGTTATTGAGGTTAATAATACTATGGGATCAAAATGACCCCCAAATTCTATGATTTAAGCTGTTTTTTAGGTTTTTTTGTAAAAAAACACCTGAATCCAAAACACACCCGAATCCGACAAATAATTTTCAGGGAGGTTTTGGCAAAACGCGTCCGAATCCAAAACACGGCCGCGGAACCGAATCCAAAACCAAAACACAAAACCCGAAAAATGTCCGATGCACATCACTAGTTCCATCGGAATCTTGCCAGCGACTATTACTCAGGTTATCTGGGCAGGAAGATCTTGCTTGTTTTTGCTCAAGTCCCACAGCAATGTGAGCAAAAGTTGAGCAGAGTTTTCACCCATAATTACTCGATATATGGCGGCTAACTCGTTTTACCTCATAATGGGCCTGATCAGTGGTGCAAGTAGAAAAAATGTCTTATAGGTACTGTGTGCGCGCGTGCCCATAAAATGGGTGTGGCCAAATGCTACATGGGGCATGGCCAATAAAAATGGCATGATACACATATGGGGGGTTGGGGGCAGATACACGTATGACCACAATAGTGCCAGATACACGTTTCCCCACAGTGCCAGATATACATTGCCCCACAGTGCCAGATACACATTGCCTCACTGTGCCAGATACACATTGCCTCACAGTGCCAGATACACAAATGCCCCACAGTGCCAGATACACATTGCCAACAGTACCAGATACACAAATGCCCCCAGAGTGCCAGATATACATTGTCTCACAGTGCCAGATACACATTGCCCCACAGTGCCAGATACACATTGCCCCACAGTGCCAGATACATATTGCCCCACAGTGCCAGATACACAAATGTCCCCAGAGTGCCATATACACATTGCCCCTCAGTGCTATATACACAAATGCCCCCAGAGTGCCAGATATATACATTGCCTCACAGTGCCAGATACACAAATGCCCCCATTGTGTCAGATATACATTGCCCCCCAGTGCCAGATGCATATATGCCCCCAGTGCCAGATACAGAAATGCCCCCATTGCCAGATACACATGTCCCCACAGTGCCAGATATTCTGCCGTGCCATTTTTTCAGAGTCCTGCGCATGCGCTGTAGACTCTGGCACTGTGCCAGAGTCTCTAGTGGTCAGTGCTCTAGCAGCGGCGCAATGGCTACGGGAGAGGAGGGGGCCCACACCCAGTCAGCAATGGACTCTGGAAAGGTAAGTATAGGAGAAATGGGTGCAGTGTGTGCGGTTTAGTCCCCCCCCCCCCGGGACTCATTACAGAAACGCCAATGCCCCCAGTGCCAGATACAGAAATGCCCCCACAGTGCCAGATATGCCCCTAGTGCCAGATACAGATATGCCCCCAGTGCCAGACATGCCCCTAGTGCCAGATACAGAAATGCCCCCCAGTGCCAGATACACATGTCCCCACAGTGCCAGATATGCCCCCAGTGCTAGGCACTAGAGATGAGCGCCGGAAATTTTTCGGGTTTTGTGTTTTGGTTTTGGGTTCGGTTCCGCGGCCGTGTTTTGGGTTCGACCGCGTTTTGGCAAAACCTCACCGAATTTTTTTTGTCGGATTCGGGTGTGTTTTGGATTCGGGTGTTTTTTTCAAAAAACCCTAAAAAACAGCTTAAATCATAGAATTTGGGGGTCATTTTGATCCCAAAGTATTATTAACCTCAAAAACCATAATTTCCACTCATTTTCAGTCTATTCTGAATACCTCACACCTCACAATATTATTTTTAGTCCTAAAATTTGCACCGAGGTCGCTGTGTGAGTAAGATAAGCGACCCTAGTGGCCGACACAAACACCGGGCCCATCTAGGAGTGGCACTGCAGTGTCACGCAGGATGTCCCTTCCAAAAAACCCTCCCCAAACAGCACATGACGCAAAGAAAAAAAGAGGCGCAATGAGGTAGCTGTGTGAGTAAGATAAGCGACCCTAGTGGCCGACACAAACACCGGGCCCATCTAGGAGTGGCACTGCAGTGTCACGCAGGATGTCCCTTCCAAAAAACCCTCCCCAAACAGCACATGACGCAAAGAAAAAAAGAGGCGCAATGAGGTAGCTGACTGTGTGAGTAAGATAAGCGACCCTAGTGGCCGACACAAACACCGGGCCCATCTAGGAGTGGCACTGCAGTGTCACGCAGGATGTCCCTTCCAAAAAACCCTCCCCAAACAGCACATGACGCAAAGAAAAAAAGAGGCGCAATGAGGTAGCTGACTGTGTGAGTAAGATAAGCGACCCTAGTGGCCGACACAAACACCGGGCCCATCTAGGAGTGGCACTGCAGTGTCACGCAGGATGGCCCTTCCAAAAAACCCTCCCCAAACAGCACATGACGCAAAGAAAAATAAAAGAAAAAAGAGGTGCAAGATGGAATTGTCCTTGGGCCCTCCCACCCACCCTTATGTTGTATAAACAAAACAGGACATGCACACTTTAACCAACCCATCATTTCAGTGACAGGGTCTGCCACACGACTGTGACTGATATGACGGGTTGGTTTGGACCCCCCCCAAAAAAGAAGCAATTAATCTCTCCTTGCACAAACTGGCTCTACAGAGGCAAGATGTCCACCTCATCATCATCCTCCGATATATCACCGTGTACATCCCCCTCCTCACAGATTATCAATTCGTCCCCACTGGAATCCACCATCTCAGCTCCCTGTGTACTTTGTGGAGGCAATTGCTGCTGGTCAATGTCTCCGCGGAGGAATTGATTATAATTCACTTTAATGAACATCATCTTCTCCACATTTTCTGGATGTAACCTCGTACGCCGATTGCTGACAAGGTGAGCGGCGGCACTAAACACTCTTTCGGAGTACACACTTGTGGGAGGGCAACTTAGGTAGAATAAAGCCAGTTTGTGCAAGGGCCTCCAAATTGCCTCTTTTTCCTGCCAGTAAAAGTACGGACTGTGTGACGTGCCTACTTGGATGCGGTCACTCATATAATCCTCCACCATTCTTTCAATGTTGAGAGAATCATATGCAGTGACAGTAGACGACATGTCCGTAATCGTTGTCAGGTCCTTCAGTCCGGACCAGATGTCAGCATCAGCAGTCGCTCCAGACTGCCCTGCATCACCGCCAGCGGGTGGGCTCGGAATTCTGAGCCTTTTCCTCGCACCCCCAGTTGCGGGAGAATGTGAAGGAGGAGATGTTGACAGGTCGCGTTCCGCTTGACTTGACAATTTTCTCACCAGCAGGTCTTTGAACCCCAGCAGACTTGTGTCTGCCGGAAAGAGAGATCCAAGGTAGGCTTTAAATCTAGGATCGAGCACGGTGGCCAAAATGTAGTGCTCTGATTTCAACAGATTGACCACCCGTGAATCCTTGTTAAGCGAATTAAGGGCTCCATCCACAAGTCCCACATGCCTAGCGGAATCGCTCCGTGTTAGCTCCTCCTTCAATGTCTCCAGCTTCTTCTGCAAAAGCCTGATGAGGGGAATGACCTGACTCAGGCTGGCAGTGTCTGAACTGACTTCACGTGTGGCAAGTTCAAAGGGCATCAGAACCTTGCACAACGTTTATTCTCCACTGCGCTTGAGACAGGTGCATTCCACCTCCTATATCGTGCTCAATTGTATAGGCTTGAATGACCTTTTGCTGCTCCTCCAACCTCTGAAGCATATAGAGGGTTGAATTCCACCTCGTTACCACTTCTTGCTTCAGATGATGGCAGGGCAGGTTCAGTAGTTTTTGGTGGTGCTCCAGTCTTCTGTACGTGGTGCCTGTATGCCGAAAGTGTCCCGCAATTCTTCTGGCCACCGACAGCATCTCTTGCACGCCCCTGTCGTTTTTTAAAAAATTCTCCACCACCAAATTCAAGGTATGTGCAAAACATGGGACGTGCTGGAATTTGCCCATATTTAATGCACACACAATATTGCTGGCGTTGTCCGATGCCACAAATCCACAGGAGAGTCCAATTGGGGTAAGCCATTCCGCGATGATCTTCCTCAGTTGCCGTAAGAGGTTTTCAGCTGTGTGCGTATTCTGGAAACCGGTGATACAAAGCGTAGCCTGCCTAGGAAAGAGTTGGCGTTTGCGAGATGCTGCTACTGGTGCCGCCGCTGCTGTTCTTGCGGCGGGAGTCCATACATCTACCCAGTGGGCTGTCACAGTCATATAGTCCTGACCCTGCCCTGCTCCACTTGTCCACATGTCCGTGGTTAAGTGGACATTGGGTACAACTGCATTTTTTAGGACACTGGTGAGTCTTTTTCTGACGTCCGTGTACATTCTCGGTATCGCCTGCCTAGAGAAGTGGAACTTAGATGGTATTTGGTAACGGGGGCACACTGCCTCAATAAATTGTCTAGTTCCCTGTGAACTAACGGCGGATACCGGACGCACGTCTAACACCAACATAGTTGTCAAGGCCTCAGTTATCCGCTTTGCAGCAGGATGACTGCTGTGATATTTCATCTTCCTCGCAAAGGACTGTTGAACAGTCAATTGCTTACTGGAAGTAGTACAAGTGGGCTTACGACTTCCCCTCTGGGATGACCATCGACTCCCAGCAGCAACAACAGCAGCGCCAGCAGCAGTAGGCGTTACACGCAAGGATGCATCGGAGGAATCCCAGGCAGGAGAGGAATCATCAGAATTGCCAGTGACATGGCCTGCAGGACTATTGGCATTCCTGGGGAAGGAGGAAATTGACACTGAGGGAGTTGGTGGGGTGGTTTGCGTGAGCTTGGTTACAAGAGGAAGGGATTTACTGGTCAGTGGACTGCTTCCGCTGTCGGCCAAAGTTTTTGAACTTGTCACTGACTTATTATGAATGCGCTGCAGGTGACGTATAAGGGAGGATGTTCCGAGGTGGTTAACGTCCTTACCCCTACTTATTACAGCTTGACAAAGGGAACACACGGCTTGACAAATGTTGTCCGCATTTCTGGTGAAATACTTCCACACCGAAGAGCTGATTTTTTTGGTATTTTCACCAGGCATGTCAACGGCCATATTCCTCCCACGGACAACAGGTGTCTCCCCGGGTGCCTGACTTAAACAAACCACCTCACCATCAGAATCCTCCTGGTCAATTTCCTCCCCAGCGCCAGCAACACCCATATCCTCCTCATCCTGGTGTACTTCAACACTGACATCTTCAATCTGACTATCAGGAACTGGACTGCGGGTGCTCCTTCCAGCACTTGCAGGGGGCGTGCAAATGGTGGAAGGCGCATGCTCTTTACGTCCAGTGTTGGGAAGGTCAGGCATCGCAACCGACACAATTGGACTCTCCTTGTGGATTTGGGATTTCGAAGAACGCACAGTTCTTTGCTGTGCTTTTTCCAGCTTGAGTCTTTTCATTTTTCTAGCGAGAGGCTGAGTGCTTCCATCCTCATGTGAAGCTGAACCACTAGCCATGAACATAGGCCAGGGCCTCAGCCGTTCCTTGCCACTCCGTGTGGTAAATGGCATATTGGCAAGTTTACGCTTCTCCTCCGACAATTTTATTTTAGGTTTTGGAGTCCTTTTTTTACTGATATTTGGTGTTTTGGATTTGACATGCTCTGTACTATGACATTGGGCATCGGCCTTGGCAGACGACGTTGCTGGCATTTCATCGTCTCGGCCATGACTAGTGGCAGCAGCTTCAGCACGAGGTGGAAGTGGATCTTGATCTTTCCCTAATTTTGGAACCTCAACATTTTTGTTCTCCATATTTTAATAGGCACAACTAAAAGGCACCTCAGGTAAACAATGGAGATGGATGGATACTAGTATACAATTATGGATGGACTGCCGAGTGCCGACACAGAGGTAGCTACAGCCGTGGACTACCGTACTGTACTGTGTCTGCTGCTAATATAGACTGGTTGATAAAGAGATGTAGTATGTATGTATAAAGAAGAAAGATAAAAAAAACACGGGTAGGTGGTATACAATTATGGACGGACTGCCGAGTGCCGACACAGAGGTAGCTACAGCCGTGGACTACCGTACTGTGTCTGCTGCTAATATAGACTGGTTGATAAAGAGATGTAGTATGTATGTATAAAGAAGAAAGAAAAAAAAAACCACGGGTAGGTGGTATACAATTATGGACGGACTGCCGAGTGCCGACACAGAGGTAGCTACAGCCGTGGACTACCGTACTGTACTGTGTCTGCTGCTAATATAGACTGGATGATAATGAGATGTAGTATGTATAAAGAAGAAAAAAAAAACCACGGGTAGGTGGTATACAATTATGGATGGACTGCCGAGTGCCGACACAGAGGTAGCTACAGCCGTGGACTACCGTACTGTACTGTGTCTGCTGCTAATATAGACTGGATGATAATGAGATGTAGTATGTATAAAGAAGAAAAAAAAAACCACGGGTAGGTGGTATACAATTATGGACGGACTGCCGAGTGCCGACACAGAGGTAGCTACAGCCGTGGACTACCGTACTGTACTGTGTCTGCTGCTAATATAGACTGGATGATAATGAGATGTAGTATGTATAAAGAAGAAAGAAAAAAAAAACCACGGGTAGGTGGTATACAATTATGGATGGACTGCCGAGTGCCGACACAGAGGTAGCTACAGCCGTGGACTACCGTACTGTACTGTGTCTGCTGCTAATATAGACAGGATGATAATGAGATGTAGTATGTATAAAGAAGAAAAAAAAACCACGGGTAGGTGGTATACAATTATGGATGGACTGCCGAGTGCCGACACAGAGGTAGCTACAGCCGTGGACTACCGTACTGTACTGTGTCTGCTGCTAATATAGACTGGATGATAATGAGATGTAGTATGTATAAAGAAGAAAGAAAAAAAAAACCACGGGTAGGTGGTATACAATTATGGATGGACTGCCGAGTGCCGACACAGAGGTAGCTACAGCCGTGAACTACCGTACTGTGTCTGCTGCGACTGGATGATAAATAATGATATAAAAAATATATATATATCACTACTGCAGCCGGACAGGTATATATTATATAATGACGGACCTGCTGGACACTGTCTGTCAGCAGAATTAGTTTTTTATAGAATAAAAAAACACCACACAAGTCACACGACGAGTGTTTAACTTTTTCAGGCAATCACAATATAGTATACTATACTGGTGGTCAGTGTGGTCAGGTCACTGGTCAGTCACACTGGCAGTGGCACTCCTGCAGCAAAAGTGTGCACTGTTTAATTTTAATAATATGTACTCCTGGCTCCTGCTATAACCTATAACTGCTCCCCAGTCTCCCCCACAATTAAGCTGTGTGAGCACAGTCAGATATTATACATAGATGATGCAGCACACTGGGCTGAGCACAGATATGGTATGTGACTGAGTCACTGTGTATCGTTTTTTTCAGGCAGAGAACGGATTATATTAAATAAAACTGCACTGGTGGTCACTGGTCAGTGGTCAGTCACTAGTAAACTCTGCACTCTCTAGTACTCCTAAGCTCCAGTAAATCAAGTGTCTCTGTCTCAATCTCACTCTCTCTCTTCTAATCTAAATGGAGAGGACGCCAGCCACGTCCTCTCCCTATCAATCTCAATGCACGTGTGAAAATGGCGGCGACGCGCGGCTCCTTATATAGAATCCGAGTCTCGCGATAGAATCCGAGCCTCGCGAGAATCCGACAGCGTCATGATGACGTTCGGGCGCGCTCGGGTTAACCGAGCAAGGCGGGAAGATCCGAGTCGCTCGGATCCGTGTAAAAAAAGCTGAAGTTCGGGCGGGTTCGGATTCCGAGGAACCGAACCCGCTCATCTCTACTAGGCACACATGTCCACACAGTGCCCCCCCCCCCTTCCCCTGCTGCTTACCACACTGCTGCTGTCCTGTGTGTGAGGGGAGGAGAGCGCAGCGTGCACCTCTCCTGCCCCTCAGTCTCCGACGGCGCTGCGGGTGTCTACCTTTAATAAGGCGCCGATCCGTGAGCCAATCAAAGCTTGCAGTCCGGCAGCCAATCAGGAGCCATGGCTGCCGATCCGCGAGCACTGATTGGCTCTCAGGCCGGCGCCGAATTGAAGGTAGACACTGAGGGGCAGGGAGGCGCACGCTGCGCTCTCCTCCCCACACAGCAGCAGCGGAGGGAAGGAGGGAGCGGCAGTGGTTATGGCGTACCCACGGCTAAATTCTTAAGGGTGATCCACACCCCTAAAATAAGCTGCAATCACATGTGCAGAAAATACATCAGATTGGAGGACAGATCTCCCTGGGTCTTAGTGCTCAGCATGTATGCACAGTGTGGAGACTCAGAATCAGGCCTCACGTACTGCATTTACATTAGAGTATTCTTCCGTAGAGACTGTTATTGCTAGTAAAATGATAATGGCAGAGGCGTTTGGTACATTGGGGGTCATTCTGAGTTGATCGCATGGTAGCAGTGTTTTGCAGCCGTGCGAACAGATAGTCGCCGCTTATGGGGGGAGTGTACTTTAGCTTAGCAAGTGTGCGATCGCTTGTGCAGGGGAGCTGTGCACAAACTGTTTGTGCGGTTTCTGAGTAGCTCTGAATTTACTCAGTCAATGCAATCACTTCTGCCTGTCTGGTCCCAGAATTGACGTCAGACGCCCACCCAGCAAACACCGCGACACGCCTGCGTTTGCCTCACCACTCCCAGAAAATGGTCAGTTGTCTCCCAGTTACGCCTTCCTGCTGTCAATCTTCTAGCGTTCACCGATGCGAACGCTTCCATCGAAGCTGCCGTCGCTGCCTGGCGATGGCCGCTGTCGGGCAATGGTGCGCCTGCGCATTGGTGACCCCTTGCATGCGTAGTCTGGACCCGTTCGCATGGCTGCGGGAAAAAAAGCAGCGTGCGAACGGGTCAGAATGACCCCCACTGTGCACTGCCGGAGATGATCCTTTTCCTCCCTTCTTTGCTCCCTGTATCATTTGTTGATTTGCACGGCAGGAGATTGTGTTATGATTGCATCTAAAAGACTCCTAGGATAAACCAGCCGCTTTGCCTCTTCATGACTTGCACTTCCAGATTAATCACGAATCATTATATACATTCAAGCAAAGTGATTACTTAGACAGCATAATTACCACGTTGCACATTAAATACGGCAATATTCCGGGAAGACTTACAAGCTATCTCTTATCTGTTATTTCATTAGAAGAAGGGATCATTAGAGATTCACAGTCATACATTTTGTTTATCACCCAGCCGTAAAACCCTGATGATAAAGGTGAACTTAACGGCAAAAAATAGCAGCAATTATAAGTTCCTGCTGGTAAGAAAAATTAAAGACTTTTCTAGAAAAATGGTGATGGAAATCTCCATAAATATACTGTTTTTTTATACGGCAAATTAAATTTCCTTGTCTAAGAAGCACAAACAGAGTAAAATGTCAGTCTTCTTATACAGCGTGCGTATGATATTTCCTAATATATTACCAAGACGGTGTCATTCGAGGTCTGCAGAGGGATAATTACACTGGGCTACAAAAATAAACTTTTTTTCTATCACAAGAAATAAATAAACTGAATGTAAAAGTTTTTTTTTGTACTGAATTCGAATATGTATTCAGATTTTTTTCCATCAGGCAGGGTTTTTTTTGTGACATACAGTACGTTTAAGTTTTATTAAATTAGTACCTCATTCTGGCCGACCTAAAAAAGTTGTAGATGATGTTTTTCCGGCATATTTTACCTTTGGGATGTCTCTGTTTATGGTCCAGCAATAGTCGTCCAGCATACCGGAACTACGGGACGGACTGGGGCTCCGAATTGGCCCTGGCATTTGTCACGGGGGGCGCACGGACACGGTGCACAAGGGCGTTCTGCCAGTAAGGGGGGCGTTGACTTGCCACGAGTCAGGGGGGAGTGGACTCACGGAACGCCCCCATGTGCTTGGAGACGCACGCTTCAGACGTGGGGGCGGACAAACCAGAATGCTGGAGGCTGCGCTGCTCGCGGCCTTCTCGGCTCTCTGTGGGACCGGACCGGCCCACCAGAGCCATGGTCCTATTGGCATATGCCAGAAGTGCCAGATGGCCAAGAAACGCTGGTCTCGCTCATCGCTGTGGCAGGTGGGATTGCCCATGGTTGGTTTGCAAGGATAACTAAATGTGTTGTTTTCCTGGTTTTTATGATATTATACAGCATTGAGTATCACTAGCTGATATATTCATTACAAGTGCTATAGCCATTTATTCTTCAAAAAATAACATACAATGGACCTAATTCAGACCTGATCGGTGTTGTGCATTTTCGCACAGCAGCCAATCAGGTCTGAACTGCGCATGCACCGGTGCCGTGATGCGCCGACGCATGCCAGACAGCCGACAGGCAGAGGCGGTCGCTGGGCGGGCCGGCGGCATTTGGTTGCCACTTAGGGGGCGCGGTCCGGGCAACGCACGCGTGTCCGAACCGTGCTGGGGGCAGGCCGCGGTGGCTGCGTGAAGGCACACGCAGACGCTGCAACCCTCACAGCGACGAGTAGCTCCCTGCCAGTGCGCAGGAGCTGCACTGGCTGGGAGCTACTCTTCAAGTACAAAAGCATTGCCGCTGTGCGATGCTTTTGTACTTTGTGTGTGTGTGGGGGTTCATGCTTGACATGCGGGGCGGACTATCCCTGTGCTGGGCGTCCCCCCGCATGTCTGTGTGACCATACCTCCCAACTGTCCCGATTTTGGCGGGACAGTCCCGTTTTTCACGGTCTGTCCCGCTGTCCCACCCGCGGGTCACAGTGTCCCGCGAGTGGGGTGGGCAGTTGGGAGATTCCCCCCTGTCACTCCCTGCTCTGAGCAGAGCAGCGGTGAACAGTGTCTATTCCTGGCAGAGAGGGACAGGGGGCATGGCCAGCAGCTCTCACAGCGCTGTCCATGCCCCCATAATGACGAAAGCGGGGCGTGGCTTGCGAACGCGGCACTCTCCGCAAGACCACTCCCCTTTACTGTAGGCCATGCCCCCTAATTTCGGGCGCGCGCTGATGTCCCTCCTTAGATGCCAGCAAAGTTGGAAGATATGGTGTAACTGATCGTAGATGTGCTAACTTTAGCACATCTACGATCAGGTCTGAATTAAGCCCCTTGTACAGTATTTGAAGGGTACTGAAGTGATGATTGATGCCCAATATTAACAGTACCAGGTAAGGTGTAGGCTGCCTTTATAGCCCAGTGATGCTCATTGAGGGGGAGATGTATCAAACCTTGGAGAGAGATAAAGTGGAGACAGATAAGGTACCAGCCAATCAGCACCTAACTGCCATGTTACAGGCTGGGTTTGATAAATGACAGTTAGGAGCTGATTGGTACTTTCTCTTTCTCCACTTTATCTCTCTCCAAGGTTTGATACATGTCCCCCTCACTGTTGGTTTTTCCTGCTGTAGCTAATACTGGGGCAGATATATTAACCTGGCGAAGGCATAAGGAAGTGATAAACCAGTGATAAGTGCAAGGTGATAAGCGCACCAGCCAATCGGCCCCAATATGTAAATTTAAATTTACATTCCAGAGATGATTGGGTTCGGCTTTACTCTGATTTACTCGGATCTCAAAACGGCATCTTATTAGCTCCCGGATGTCACGTGTTTTGGATAGCCAATAAGAACAATCCTGGAAACCGAACTTGAACGGAGTAAATCCGAACCCGCTCATCTCTAGTTTATTCCTCACTGCTTCGCATTGGCAAGGAGTCCTTTGACATCCAGCTATTGTGACAGATACTGTACATGTTGTTTTCTATGAGGGGCCGTTCAAGTCAAAATTACAGCTTTCTGGATATAGCGTATAGCTAATTTTTGCTTTATGGATATGATGCATGACGAGATGGATATGACGTGTACTGAGATGGATATGACCAGGGGCGTCGGAATGGGGGGGGCAAGGGGGCAGCTTGCCCCCCCCCAAATATGACAGAGGCGCAGGGGAGCGCTTGGCTCCGGCGCTACCCGCTCAGCAGTCTGCAAAGGCGCTCTGTCCGCTCTGCTACTTGTGCTGCCGGCTACCACTGCGCCGCCTGACACACTGCATGACAAGCAGCGGCGCCGGCAGCACAGGGATGGGAGCCCCGCTGTTAGATCGTGTGACTCACTGAGAGCACGGAACAGCAGCAGCAGGGGAAGTCCCTGTAACTCACAGTCTCACTGCGGTGCCGAGCCTCAGTCTCCTCCCTGATCTTAGCAACAGGGTCAGAAGAGCATGTGCCGAGCT
The DNA here is from genome assembly GCF_028390025.1 of Pseudophryne corroboree. Lineage (NCBI taxonomy): Eukaryota > Metazoa > Chordata > Amphibia > Anura > Myobatrachidae > Pseudophryne > Pseudophryne corroboree. Next base: position 54,242,777 of record NC_086445.1, on the reverse strand, counting down.
GTGATTGGAGGAGCTCGGCACATGCTGATTAGAAGAGCCCCTGATTGGCAGAGCGGTCACATGCTCCTCTGACCCCTGCTGGAACACGGAGTGAGGATCTCACAGACTCAGAGAAAGCACCTGGGCATATTATATGAGAACAGGGAAGTCTCTATCTAAAGGTTGCTTCTTATACAGGTTTGCAGGCAGTCTGTGTCTTGTTGGATGAATCTAGAGGGGACTCCGGGGGCATGAGAAGAGACTGGGAATGCAGAGGGAAGTGTGAGATAGAGGGGCTGGGGGAATCAGGAACTTTGAGGGTGCAAATAAAGGAAACTGAGGCAAGAGATAAGGGGGTCAAGGTGAGTGCAGCTGGAAAGGCAGAGGAGTAGGGAAACCCTTAACTAGGTCAGAGGCTACACATCAGAGTGTGCCCTGCAGAAGGTGCACAACTGTGCATTACAGTGTCAGCTCCCAGAGAGACTTTACAGTGCATTACAGAAGTATACAGTACTTAATACCGTGTGCTGTAATGTGAATTTCGAATCATTCATTGTGCTAGAATGTGAATTTCAGCTCATTCAGTGTGCTAGAATGTGAATTTCGGCTCATTCAGTGTGCTACAATGTGAATTTCGGCTCATTCAGTGTGCTACAATGTGAATTTCGGCTCACTCAGTGTGCTATAATGTGAATTTCGGCTCATTCAGTGTGCTACAATGTGAATTTCGGCTCTTTCCGCCTGCTAGAATGTGAATTTCGGCTCATTTCGGCTCATTCAGCATGCTAGAATGTGAATTTCGGCTCATTCAGTGTGCTAGAATGTGAATTTCGGCTCATACCATGTGCTATAATGTGAATTTCTGCTCATACCGTGTGCTATAATGTGAATTTCAGCTCATTCAGTGTGCTATAATGTGAATTTCAGCTCATTCGGTGTGCTATAATGTGAATTTCAGCTCATTCGGTGTGCTATAATGTGAATTTCTGCTCATACCGTGTGCTATAATGTACATTTCGGCTCCTACCGTGTGCTACAATGTGAAAGGAGCACCAGTACTAGATAGTATAAGGGATAAAACTACACTGAAGGACACGCCCCCTGTTGAGTGGCCACGCCCCCTTTTCCAGAGCGCGACGGCTGCCTCTCCTTCATAGTTGCATTACGGGGAGGAGGCGTGGCTATGGTCCCAGAATGTCCCAGCCTGGCCACGCCTCCTCCCAGTAATGCATCTGTGAAGGAGAGACAGCCGGCGGTGGCTAGGACACAACTGAAGATAGGAGGACACAGCACCCTGCGGTAGCACACTGTTTTTAAAGGAGATGCTGCCCGCGTGGATCTGGAGGTAAGCGCTCATCCGCACAGCGGTGGGCGGCTAAAAAGGAAGAGGAGGCCGGCACCATAGGGGCGCCAAAATACTATTTTTCTACGCCCCCCCCAATATGACATATGCCCCCCCCCCCCCGGATATGACATATGCCGAGATGGATATGATGTGTGCTGAGATGGATATGACGTATTCCGAGATCTCTAAGATGTATTCTTCTAGAGAGGACAGATAGAGAAGTTGCCAATAGCAACCAATACACTTCTAGCTATCCTTTATCTAGTTCAAAGCTAGACACAGATTTGTTGCTGCGTGTGACATCTCAAAATGTCCTCTTAAGAAGGTTTGATAAATATTCCACAATTTACCTTTGTCAGCTCAGATCCTTTCTAGGGTGTACAGGTACAAGAAGTCGGGTATGGGACTCAGGGTCGACACCCATTAGGTCGACCCCTATTGGTCGACAGTGGCTAGGTCGATAATGGAAATAGGTCGACACTGCTATTAGGTCGACATGAACAAGGTCGACATGAAAAAGGGTCGACGTGCGATTTTCCTGTTTTTTTGTGTCGTTTTCTTTGAAAAGTGACAGGGAACCCCAATTAGTGCGCCAGGGGGTATATTTACTAATAATCGTGTTTTAGCCGTTTTTAAGGGTGTTTGATCTCGAATGGTATCAGGTGCATTTTACTGCAACTTTTTGAAACCTGATACGGTCATTTACTAAGCTGCCGAGTTTTCAACATTCGGATTTTCCGATGTCGATGTGATTCGTAATGTCAGGCAGTGTTTTACAGGAGTGATTAGTAAAACACTGTGAGATCCGTGCAGGGCTTCACTGTGTGCAATGTGAGCAGTGCAGAATGGGTTAAAACCCCCTCCTAAGCATAACCAGCCTCAGGCTCTTTGAGCCGGTCCTGGTTGTAAAAATACAGGGAAAAAAGTGACTGGGGTTCCCCTATATTTAAACAACCAGCACCGGGATCTGCGCCTGGTCCTGGTGCCAAAAATACGGGGGCCAAAAAAACGTAGGGGTCCCCCATATTTTTAACACCAGCACTGGGCTCCACCAGTCAGAGAGATAATGCCACTGCCGGGGGACACTTTTATATTGGTCCCTGCGGCCCTGGCATTAAATCCCCAGATCTCACTGATCCGTGCATGATTATCCAAACTCGCCTGGAAAAAGCAGGTCTATTTTTTTGCTGCTTTTTTTAACGAATCGCAAAAAAATAGACCCGCACTTGAGCACTCAGAGACTAACACCCAAATACGAATGAATAGTGAATACCCGTGTTGTATGAACAAACAGCCGTGTTTGACCGATGGTCTATTCATTCGTATTTCTGGACTTTGCCGTCAAAACCATTACGAATAGTCCAAACACTGCCGAGATTTGTGCTTAGTAAATTCCCGTGCTGCCACTTTGAAAAAAAATCACAAATCGGACAAACTCTGATTTTTAGTAAATATACCCCCATGTCCCCTCGCATGGCTCGCTTCGCTCGCCATGCTTCGGGCAAGGTGCCTCGTTCCGCTACCGCTGCGCTCGGCACAGGTTACTAGTCCCAATCGTAGTCCACGTTGATCGTAAAGTATGAAAAAATTTAATAAAATACATTAAAAAAAACCCCTTATGTCGACCTTTTTGCATGTCGACCTAATGGTCGTGTCAACCTATTTCTAGTGTAGACCCAGTCACTGTCGACCGATGGGTGTCGAGTCGACCCAGAGTCCGGATACCCAAGAAGTCACAGCCGCTGTGGAATACTCCATAGAAGTTCTACATAAACCAGATTTCTGGTGATACAATCACAATTTGCTACATGTACTGTACAATCATTATGCAGAGTAATAAAGTAAATGTAATTTGTTTGAGGAGATTATAGGAAGTGCCTTGAGATTTAGCACAGATTAGTAGTTACCATTATATAATTTAGTGAATTAAGCCCATTTTAGCATTAACTGCAAAGAGGAGCCCATTTCAGAGTCGTTCTATTCCTTAAAAACACAAATGGAAGTAGTTGTGGGATTCAATGACAGGACCAAACATTTCTTTTTTAAACGACTTAAAATGCAGATTAACCAGTTTCTTTGGTATATGACCCCGTTTGATTGATGCTTCTGTTTTTGCAAATACGAGGGTGGTTCAATAAGTAATGTAACAATACCTCTCATGTGCATAATTGTTCTCTATTTCATTCTAATCATCTTTGCCTACTCTCTGGATCGGCCGCGAGACTCCTGAAAATCAGGTGGTGCTCCCAGCCCCTCCCACCTCCCCCGGAAGGGCAGGCAAGCCTCACGGATCCGGCGGCACCTCCTCTCAGCTTTCCTTGAAAGTGGGAGATCCGGGGAGGCCGCACTGAACTGCCTCATCATTAGCCACGCCCCCCGCTATTCAATGGCGGTAATCTGGGCATTGAATAGTGTTGGGGCGGGGCTACAATGACGTGATCATGCATCCATACCCCCTCACCAACCACCCCTGTTGAGGCCACGCTTCCTATTATACCAACCTGGCTACACCCTCCCGCATGGGGCAGCCAGAAAGTCGTTACGCATGATTCTAATTGCAAAAGGTTCGTGACTCTGCGCACTGAGTGTTATCTGTTCGGGCTAGCTGCCGCACTTAGGTGACTAGCCTATAAACAATAATTGGTAATTAAGTGCTGCACTTAGCCCTATTCGTTGTGTTGTTGTCTTATATATGCGTATAAATGGTCAAAATGTGGAAATATGGACCTACCACAATATAAGTAATAAATCTTTACTGGTAAATTCCAATATAAATAATAATAATAACAATGACATAAATCTTCCAACCAAATAAAAAGTAAAAAGTAATTATGGTTAATCCTGCAAATCAATTGAAATTAGAGCAAATTGTCCCGCAAAAAGTGGATTTTAACCTCCTGGTCAATACAGTTGTATGCGCAGTAAGATTTATGTCATTGTTATTATTATTATTTATATTGGCATTTACCAGTAAAGATTTATTACTTATATTGTGGTAGGTCCAAATTTCCACACTTTGACCATTTATACGCATACATGAGACACCCACACAACGAATAGGGCTAAGCGCAGCACTTAATTACCAATGATTCTAAATGCGGATGTTTTGCAGTTCAATTTGTGATTTTATTCCCATGTTTAGCTTGTGTGAAACAGGAATCTTTGCATTTGAAAAAAAGCTAAACTCACACGAGAATGCAAACTTGGACAAACACAATTCTTAGTAAATATACTCCTTAGGGGTAAAGTTACTAAAGCTTCTAAATATGTAATGAGGTGATGTTGCCCATAGCAACCAATCAGATTTTGTCTATCATTTCTCTATTGCATCCTAGAAAATGATAGACAGAATCTGATTGGTTGCTATGATCAACAACACCTCTTTTAATTTTTATCCTCTGTAGTAAATATACTAGAGATGAGCGGGTTCGGTTCCTCGGAATCCGAACCCGCCCGAACTTCATGTTTTTTTTCACGGGTCCGAGCGACTCGGATCTTCCCGCCTTGCTCGGTTAACCCGAGCGCGCCCGAACGTCATCATGACGCTGTCGGATTCTCGCGAGACTCGGATTCTATATAAGGAGCCGCGCGTCGCCGCCATTTTCACACGTGCATTGAGATTGATAGGGAGAGGACGTGGCTGGCGTCCTCTCCATTTAGATTAGAAGAGAGAGAGTGAGATTGATTTGAGACAGAGACACTTGATTTACTGGAGCTTAGGAGTACTGTAGAGAGTGCAGAGTTTAGTAGTGACTGACCACAGTGACCACCAGACAGTGCAGTTTTATTTAATATAATCCATTCTCTGCCTGAAAAAAACGATACACAGTGACTCAGTCACATACCATATCTGTGTGCACTGCTCAGCCCAGTGTGCTGCATCATCTATGTATATATCTGACTGTGCTCACACAGCTTATAATTGTGGGGGAGACTGGGGAGCAGTGCCAGTTATAGGTTATAGCAGGAGCCAGGAGTACATATTATTAAAATTAAACAGTGCACACTTTTGCTGCAGGAGTGCCACTGCCAGTGTGACTGACCAGTGACCTGACCACACTGACCACCAGTATAGTTAGTAGTATACTATATTGTGATTGCCTGAAAAAGTTAAACACTCGTCGTGTGACTTGTGTGGTGTTTTTTTTTTATTCTATAAAAAACTCATTCTGCTGACAGACAGTGTCCAGCAGGTCCGTCATTATATAATATATACCTGTCCGGCTGCAGTAGTGATATATATATATTTTTTATATCATTATTTATCATCCAGTCGCAGCAGACACAGTACGGTAGTTCATGGCTGTAGCTACCTCTGTGTCGGCACTCGGCAGTCCATCCATAATTGTATACCACCTACCCGTGGTTTTTTTTTCTTTCTTCTTTATACATACATACTACATCTCTTTATCAACCAGTCTATATTAGCAGCAGACACAGTACAGTAGTCCACGGCTGTAGCTACCTCTGTGTCGGCACTCGGCAGTCCATCCATAATTGTATACCACCTACCCGTGGTTTTTTTTTCTTTCTTCTTTATACATACATACTACATCTCTTTATCAACCAGTCTATATTAGCAGCAGACACAGTACAGTACGGTAGTCCACGGCTGTAGCTACCTCTGTGTCGGCACTCGGCAGTCCGTCCATAATTGTATACCACCTACCCGTGGTTTTTTTTTCTTTCTTCTTTATACATACATACTACATCTCTTTATCAACCAGTCTATATTAGCAGCAGACACAGTACAGTAGTCCACGGCTGTAGCTACCTCTGTGTCGGCACTCGGCAGTCCATCCATAATTGTATACCACCTACCCGTGGTTTTTTTTTCTTTCTTCTTTATACATACATACTACATCTCTTTATCAACCAGTCTATATTAGCAGCAGACACAGTACAGTACGGTAGTCCATGGCTGTAGCTACCTCTGTGTCGGCACTCGGCAGTCCGTCCATAATTGTATACCACCTACCCGTGGTTTTTTTTCTTTCTTCTTTATACATACATACTACATCTCTTTATCAACCAGTCTATATTAGCAGCAGACACAGTACAGTAGTCCACGGCTGTAGCTACCTCTGTGTCGGCACTCGGCAGTCCATCCATAATTGTATACCACCTACCCGTGTTTTTTTTTTCTTTCTTCTTTATACATACATACTACATCTCTTTATCAACCAGTCTATATTAGCAGCAGACACAGTACAGTACGGTAGTCCACGGCTGTAGCTACCTCTGTGTCGGCACTCGGCAGTCCGTCCATAATTGTATACCACCTACCCGTGGTTTTTTTTTCTTTCTTCTTTATACATACATACTACATCTCTTTATCAACCAGTCTATATTAGCAGCAGACACAGTACAGTAGTCCACGGCTGTAGCTACCTCTGTGTCGGCACTCGGCAGTCCATCCATAATTGTATACCACCTACCCGTGGTTTTTTTTTTCTTTCTTCTTTATACATACTACATCTCATTATCAACCAGTCTATATTAGCAGCAGACACAGTACGGTAGTCCACGGCTGTAGCTACCTCTGTGTCGGCACTCGGCAGTCCGTCCATAATTGTATACCACCTACCCGTGGTTTTTTTTCTTTCTTCTTTATACATACTACATCTCATTATCAACCAGTCTATATTAGCAGCAGACACAGTACGGTAGTCCACGGCTGTAGCTACCTCTGTGTCGGCACTCGGCAGTCCATCCATAATTGTATACCACCTACCCGTGGTTTTTTTTTCTTTCTTCTTTATACATACTACATCTCATTATCATCCAGTCTATATTAGCAGCAGACACAGTACAGTACGGTAGTCCACGGCTGTAGCTACCTCTGTGTCGGCACTCGGCAGTCCGTCCATAATTGTATACCACCTACCCGTGGTTTTTTTTTCTTTCTTCTTTATACATACTACATCTAATTATCAACCAGTCTATATTAGCAGCAGACACAGTACGGTAGTCCACGGCTGTAGCTACCTCTGTGTCGGCACTCGGCAGTCCATCCATAATTGTATACCACCTACCCGTGGTTTTTTTTTCTTTCTTCTTTATACATACATACTACATCTCTTTATCAACCAGTCTATATTAGCAGCAGACACAGTACAGTAGTCCACGGCTGTAGCTACCTCTGTGTCGGCACTCGGCAGTCCATCCATAATTGTATACTACCTACCCGTGGTTTTTTTTTCTTTCTTCTTTATACATACATACTACATCTCATTATCATCCAGTCTATATTAGCAGCAGACACAGTACAGTACAATAGTCCACGGCTGTAGCTACCTCTGTGTCGGCACTCGGCAGTCCATCCATAATTGTATACTAGTATCCATCCATCTCCATTGTTTACCTGAGGTGCCTTTTAGTTGTGCCTATTAAAATATGGAGAACAAAAATGTTGAGGTTCCAAAATTAGGGAAAGATCAAGATCCACTTCCACCTCGTGCTGAAGCTGCTGCCACTAGTCATGGCCGAGACGATGAAATGCCAGCAACGTCGTCTGCCAAGGCCGATGCCCAATGTCATAGTACAGAGCATGTCAAATCCAAAACACCAAATATCAGTAAAAAAAGGACTCCAAAACCTAAAATAAAATTGTCGGAGGAGAAGCGTAAACTTGCCAATATGCCATTTACCACACGGAGTGGCAAGGAACGGCTGAGGCCCTGGCCTATGTTCATGGCTAGTGGTTCAGCTTCACATGAGGATGGAAGCACTCAGCCTCTCGCTAGAAAACTGAAAAGACTCAAGCTGGCAAAAGCACCGCAAAGAACTGTGCGTTCTTCGAAATCCCAAATCCACAAGGAGAGTCCAATTGTGTCGGTTGCGATGCCTGACCTTCCCAACACTGGACGTGAAGAGCATGCGCCTTCCACCATTTGCACGCCCCCTGCAAGTGCTGGAAGGAGCACCCGCAGTCCAGTTCCTGATAGTCAGATTGAAGATGTCAGTGTTGAAGTACACCAGGATGAGGAGGATATGGGTGTTGCTGGCGCTGGGGAGGAAATTGACCAGGAGGATTCTGATGGTGAGGTGGTTTGTTTAAGTCAGGCACCCGGGGAGACACCTGTTGTCCGTGGGAGGAATATGGCCGTTGACATGCCTGGTGAAAATACCAAAAAAATCAGCTCTTCGGTGTGGAAGTATTTCACCAGAAATGCGGACAACATTTGTCAAGCCGTGTGTTCCCTTTGTCAAGCTGTAATAAGTAGGGGTAAGGACGTTAACCACCTCGGAACATCCTCCCTTATACGTCACCTGCAGCGCATTCATAATAAGTCAGTGACAAGTTCAAAAACTTTGGGTGACAGCGGAAGCAGTCCACTGACCAGTAAATCCCTTCCTCTTGTAACCAAGCTCACGCAAACCACCCCACCAACTCCCTCAGTGTCAATTTCCTCCTTCCCCAGGAATGCCAATAGTCCTGCAGGCCATGTCACTGGCAATTCTGACGAGTCCTCTCCTGCCTGGGATTCCTCCGATGCATCCTTGCGTGTAACGCCTACTGCTGCTGGCGCTGCTGTTGTTGCTGCTGGGAGTCGATGGTCATCCCAGAGGGGAAGTCGTAAGCCCACTTGTACTACTTCCAGTAAGCAATTGACTGTCCAACAGTCCTTTGCGAGGAAGATGAAATATCACAGCAGTCATCCTGCTGCAAAGCGGATAACTGAGGCCTTGACAACTATGTTGGTGTTAGACGTGCGTCCGGTATCCGCCGTTAGTTCACAGGGAACTAGACAATTTATTGAGGCAGTGTGCCCCCGTTACCAAATACCATCTAGGTTCCACTTCTGTAGGCAGGCGATACCGAGAATGTACACGGACGTCAGAAAAAGACTCACCAGTGTCCTAAAAAATGCAGTTGTACCCAATGTCCACTTAACCACGGACATGTGGACAAGTGGAGCAGGGCAGGGTCAGGACTATATGACTGTGACAGCCCACTGGGTAGATGTATGGACTCCCGCCGCAAGAACAGCAGCGGCGGCACCAGTAGCAGCATCTCGCAAACGCCAACTCTTTCCTAGGCAGGCTACGCTTTGTATCACCGCTTTCCAGAATACGCACACAGCTAAAAACCTCTTACGGCAACTGAGGAAGATCATCGCAGAATGGCTTACCCCAATTGGACTCTTCTGTGGATTTGTGGCATCGGACAACGCCAGCAATATTGTGTGTGCATTAAATATGGGCAAATTCCAGCACGTCCCATGTTTTGCACATACCTTGAATTTGGTGGTGCAGAATTTTTTAAAAAACGACAGGGGCGTGCAAGAGATGCTGTCGGTGGCCAGAAGAATTGCGGGACACTTTCGGCGTACAGGCACCACGTACAGAAGACTGGAGCACCACCAAAAACTACTGAACCTGCCCTGCCATCATCTGAAGCAAGAAGTGGTAACGAGGTGGAATTCAACCCTCTATATGCTTCAGAGGTTGGAGGAGCAGCAAAAGGCCATTCAAGCCTATACAATTGAGCACGATATAGGAGGTGGAATGCACCTGTCTCAAGTGCAGTGGAGAATGATTTCAACGTTGTGCAAGGTTCTGATGCCCTTTGAACTTGCCACACGTGAAGTCAGTTCAGACACTGCCAGCCTGAGTCAGGTCATTCCCCTCATCAGGCTTTTGCAGAAGAAGCTGGAGACATTGAAGGAGGAGCTAACACGGAGCGATTCCGCTAGGCATGTGGGACTTGTGGATGGAGCCCTTAATTCGCTTAACAAGGATTCACGGGTGGTCAATCTGTTGAAATCAGAGCACTACATTTTGGCCACCGTGCTCGATCCTAGATTTAAAACCTACCTTGGATCTCTCTTTCCGGCAGACACAAGTCTGCTGGGGTTGAAAGACCTGCTGGTGAGAAAATTGTCAAGTCAAGCGGAACGCGACCTGTCAACATCTCCTCCTTCACATTCTCCCGCAACTGGGGGTGCGAGGAAAAGGCTCAGAATTCCGAGCCCACCCGCTGGCGGTGATGCAGGGCAGTCTGGAGCGACTGCTGATGCTGACATCTGGTCCGGACTGAAGGACCTGACAACGATTACGGACATGTCGTCTACTGTCACTGCATATGATTCTCTCAACATTGAAAGAATGGTGGAGGATTATATGAGTGACCGCATCCAAGTAGGCACGTCACACAGTCCGTACTTATACTGGCAGGAAAAAGAGGCAATTTGGAGGCCCTTGCACAAACTGGCTTTATTCTACCTAAGTTGCCCTCCCACAAGTGTGTACTCCGAAAGAGTGTTTAGTGCCGCCGCTCACCTTGTCAGCAATCGGCGTACGAGGTTACATCCAGAAAATGTGGAGAAGATGATGTTCATTAAAATGAATTATAATCAATTCCTCCGCGGAGACATTGACCAGCAGCAATTGCCTCCACAAAGTACACAGGGAGCTGAGATGGTGGATTCCAGTGGGGACGAATTGATAATCTGTGAGGAGGGGGATGTACACGGTGATATATCGGAGGATGATGATGAGGTGGACATCTTGCCTCTGTAGAGCCAGTTTGTGCAAGGAGAGATTAATTGCTTCTTTTTTGTGGGGGGTCCAAACCAACCCGTCATATCAGTCACAGTCATGTGGCAGACCCTGTCACTGAAATGATGGGTTGGTTAAAGTGTGCATGTCCTGTTTATACAACATAAGGGTGGGTGGGAGGGCCCAAGGACAATTCCATCTTGCACCTCTTTTTTCTTTTATTTTTCTTTGCGTCATGTGCTGTTTGGGGAGGGTTTTTTGGAAGGGCCATCCTGCGTGACACTGCAGTGCCACTCCTAGATGGGCCCGGTGTTTGTGTCGGCCACTAGGGTCGCTTATCTTACTCACACAGTCAGCTACCTCATTGCGCCTCTTTTTTTCTTTGCGTCATGTGCTGTTTGGGGAGGGTTTTTTGGAAGGGCCATCCTGCGTGACACTGCAGTGCCACTCCTAGATGGGCCCGGTGTTTGTGTCGGCCACTAGGGTCGCTTATCTTACTCACACAGTCAGCTACCTCATTGCGCCTCTTTTTTTCTTTGCGTCATGTGCTGTTTGGGGAGGGTTTTTTGGAAGGGCCATCCTGCGTGACACTGCAGTGCCACTCCTAGATGGGCCCGGTGTTTGTGTCGGCCACTAGGGTCGCTTATCTTACTCACACAGTCAGCTACCTCATTGCGCCTCTTTTTTTCTTTGCGTCATGTGCTGTTTGGGGAGGGTTTTTTGGAAGGGCCATCCTGCGTGACACTGCAGTGCCACTCCTAGATGGGCCCGGTGTTTGTGTCGGCCACTAGGGTCGCTTATCTTACTCACACAGTCAGCTACCTCATTGCGCCTCTTTTTTTCTTTGCGTCATGTGCTGTTTGGGGAGGGTTTTTTGGAAGGGACATCCTGCGTGACACTGCAGTGCCACTCCTAGATGGGCCCGGTGTTTGTGTCGGCCACTAGGGTCGCTTATCTTACTCACACAGCTACCTCATTGCGCCTCTTTTTTTCTTTGCGTCATGTGCTGTTTGGGGAGGGTTTTTTGGAAGGGACATCCTGCGTGACACTGCAGTGCCACTCCTAGATGGGCCCGGTGTTTGTGTCGGCCACTAGGGTCGCTTATCTTACTCACACAGCGACCTCGGTGCAAATTTTAGGACTAAAAATAATATTGTGAGGTATTCAGAATAGACTGAAAATGAGTGTAAATTATGGTTTTTGAGGTTAATAATACTTTGGGATCAAAATGACCCCCAAATTCTATGATTTAAGCTGTTTTTTAGGTTTTTTTTAAAAAAACACCCGAATCCAAAACACACCCGAATCCGACAAAAAAAATTCGGTGAGGTTTTGCCAAAACGCGGTCGAACCCAAAACACGGCCGTGGAACCGAACCCAAAACCAAAACACAAAACCCGAAAAATTTCCGGCGCTCATCTCTAAAATATACCCCGTAGGATTCATCTGTATACTTGGCGTAGCGAAATTAGATGGTAAACTCTACCAAGCAAACAACTTCGATAGGAATGAATACACATTACTCTGATGCTGATCTGTTTCTATTTCAACTAATTGTCATATGACTCAAACTTTGCACTATTTTTAAAATGTTCTTTTTATGCTTCTATAGATTGTACTGACTGAAGTTAGGAACAGACACTGACAGCCCTGCGAATAACATGTAAGCTAAGCAGGCAGAGTGGGATTTTGCTATAAAATGGCTGTATGACAGCTGGACAAGTAGCATCTACAAGCGACCTCCCCAGTGACCTTGCCCAGGGCAGGCATGAGATTAGCACTTTGTCACTTTGCATTGAATAAAGATTTCACATCCAAAAATGCACATTCAGCTGCCAGTAGAGGCCTTATGCACACACAGTATAATACACATATAATGTTACATTGCTTTCATGCGCACTGAGAATTTACAGCTTTGAATGTGCACTTGTCACCTACACATGGTGAGAGCAGCCAGCTTGTGGCTCTATGAGTATAAAGTCTGTATATTCACCTACGACTACTATACATGATTGTGGATCGTTCTAAAAATTGTGCCATACAGTATATATATTCTTTGGTGGATGTCACTAAGATGGGCTTACAAAAGTGATAGGGAAAATTACTACCTGGACACCTGAGCAGAGACGCCTTGACGTGGCTGGTGGCTTATCTTATGTTTGCAAGTGTGTGAGACAGAGGCCTCTGCATGTTATTATCAGGTAGGATGCATGCCACTTTTGCTGGCCCATTGCAGTGTGCTGGGGGAATTTGTTTTTTCCTTCTCTAGATTAACCCCTCCCTTATCATGCACATGGAGAACGAAATGACAGACATGGGAATGGAGAGAGTTAAACCTCCTGTGATGGGTGTGGACCAAATTGTTATGAAAGGTTACAGCCAATGGTAGATAGGGGAGGCATCAGCATATATAGGGATGTATAGGTCATCTAGCGGTCTCTGTTAGTTTGCCTTCCCGCCCTCCCACCCCAATTTGTAGATTGCTTGGCACGGAGTGTTTTGGCTTTGGGTTGTTAGTTGTGGATTCTCGTTGGCTATTTGTTGGCAGAAAAGAACGGCAGGTTCTAGTTTGACTTGTTAGTCACAGTTTTTATAGTATTGGTGTGGTTTAGGTGCACTCACCTCCATTGACTTTTAAGGCCGCTAGATCACCCAACAGGTGGCAGCGTCATCACCCATCAGGGTGGGTAGTCAGCGTGGAGGTATGAGTCGGGCACCCATTACCTATGTATGGTTTTTGTGGTAGATTAGGATTTTGGAGTTTTAATGTTTCTGAGGTTATCTTCAGTGGGTTGTAGCCGTTCTTTTTTCTGCCACCATATTTCGGTTGATACGACATGCTAACTTAATATTTCCTTTACAGGTTTTTCTAGTGGTTAGGGTACAATAAATAGCTAACAATTTTCTGCCAAATTCAAGTCTCCGTGTCATTATTTCTTGGTATTAAGGGTATAGAATGTTTTACTTTTAGAATGGAGGTCCACACATTAGCATTAGGAGGTTTAGTTCCTGTGAGACTCTGCTAGTATCAGGGTTCTTTTTTGCCAGTGACTGACTGAGTCTCTGAATCTGTACACGAAGTGCTAAAATGTAGCAAGTTCTGTTGTGCTCCATATACAGACTCAGTGACACACAATATAGTATTGCATATCGAGGCTAGATGTGTGAGGACACATCTGTACCAGCGAAGTCTGTCTACAAGGAGAAACAACAATACAAGTAAAGAAATAGGATATTGATTACTGATTAGGTTATCATTTTACTTTGCTGCTGGTCCTCCAATATCACAAGCATCTCCGAAGACAAGGATGAGTTACACACAAAAAAAGAGTCTCCACTCTCTTCTTTTCTTCTCCAGCTTACGGCAGAGTCACGATGGCCGATCCAATAAAGAGGTGGTTTCTTAGACTAGAGATAGGGATAGCCAATCAGAAAATGTTTGTTTCTGCAAAATGTCTACAATCCTGACAAATGCAGCAGAGAGAGACACCATTACTGCCTGATGTAAGTGCTGTGTTAAACTGCTGTTTGGTGAGTTGGACAGTAGGCCCTTCTCACACAGAGGAAAACCTGGTGTATAGTTAGTGCCCAGATGGGTTAGGATTTATGTTATTATTATTTCTCTGACGTCCTAGTGGATGCTGGGACTCCGTCAGGACCATGGGGATTAGCGGCTCCGCAGGAGACAGGGCACAAAAATAAAAGCTTTAGGACTAGGTGGTGTGCACTGGCTCCTCCCCCTATGACCCTCCTCCAAGCCTCAGTTAGGTTTTTGTGCCCGTCCGAGCAGGGTGCAATCTAGGTGGCTCTCCTAAAGAGCTGCTTAGAAAAAGTTATTAGGTTTTTTATTTTCAGTGAGTCCTGCTGGCAACAGGCTCACTGCAACGAGGGACTTAGGGGAGAAGAAGTGAACTCACCTGCGTGCAGGATGGATTGGCTTCTTAGGCTACTGGACACCATTAGCTCCAGAGGGATCGAACACAGGCCCAGCCATGGAGTCCGGTCCCGGAGCCGCGCCGCCGACCCCCTTGCAGATGCCGAAAAGTGAAGAGGTCCAGAAACCGGCGGCAGAAGACTTTTCAGTCTTCATGAGGTAGCGCACAGCACTGCAGCTGTGCGCCATTGTTGTCAGCACACTTCACACCAGCGGTCACTGAGGGTGCAGGGCGCTGGGGGGGGGCGCCCTGGGCAGCAATGATAATACCTTGTTCTGGCTAAAAATACATCACATATAGCCCCTGGGGCTATATGGATGTATTTAACCCCTGCCAGGTCTCACAAACACCGGGAGAAGAGCCCGCCGAAATAGGGGGCGGGGCCTATCTCCTCAGCACACAGCGCCATTTTCCTGCACAGCTCCGCTGCGAGGAAGGCTCCCAGGACTCTCCCCTGCACTGCACTACAGAAACAGGGTAAAAAAACAGAGAGGGGGGGCACTTTTTTGGCGATATTGATATATTAAGCTGCTATAAAGGAAACAACACTTCTGTAGGGTTGTTCCTATATATTTATAGCGCTTGGGTGTGTGCTGGCAAACTCTCCCTCTGTCTCCCCAAAGGGCTAGTGGGATCCTGTCTTCGATAAGAGCATTCCCTGTGTGTCTGCTGTGTGTCGGTACGTGTGTGTCGACATGTATGAGGACGATGTTGGTGTGGAGGCGGAGCAATTGCCGGTAATGGTGATGTCACCCCCTAGGGAGTCGACACCGGAATGGATGGCTTTGTTTATGGAATTACGTGATAATGTCAGCACGTTACAAAAATCAGTTGACGACATGAGACGGCCGGCAAACCAGTTAGTACCTGTCCAGGCGTCTCAGACACCGTCAGGGGCTGTAAAACGCCCTTTACCTCAGTCGGTCGACACAGACCCAGACACGGACACCGAATCTAGTGTCGACGGTGAAGAAACAAACGTATTTTCCAGTAGGGCCACACGTTATATGATCACGGCAATGAAGGAGGCTTTGCATATCTCTGATACTGCAAGTACCACAAAAAGGGGTATTATGTGGGGTCTGAAAAAACTACCTGTAGTTTTTCCTGAATCAGAGGAATTGAATGAAGTGTGTGATGAAGCGTGGGTTAACCCCGATAGAAAACTGCTAATTTCAAAGAAGTTATTGGCATTATATCCTTTCCCGCCAGAGGTTAGGGCGCGCTGGGAAACACCCCCTAGGGTGGATAAGGCACTCACACGCTTATCAAAACAAGTGGCGTTACCGTCTCCTGAAACGGCCGCCCTCAAGGATCCAGCTGATAGGAGGCTGGAAACTACCCTGAAAAGTATATACACTCATACTGGTGTTATACTGCGACCAGCCATCGCCTCAGCATGGATGTGCAGTGCGGGGGTGGTTTGGTCGGATTCCCTGACTGAAAATATTGTTACCCTGGATAGGGACAGTATTTTATTGACTATAGAGCAATTAAAGGATGCTTTTCTTTATATGCGAGATGCTCAGAGGGATATTTGCACTCTGGCATCGAGAGTAAGTGCGATGTCCATATCTGCCAGAAGAAGTTTATGGACGCGACAGTGGTCAGGTGATGCGGATTCCAAACGGCATATGGAAGTATTGCCGTATAAAGGGGAGGAATTATTTGGGGTCGGTCTATCGGATTTGGTGGCCACGGCAACAGCCGGGAAATCCACCTTTTTACCTCAGGTCCCCTCCCAACAGAAAAAGACACCGTCTTTTCAGCCGCAGTCCTTTCGTTCCTATAAGAACAAGCGGGCAAAAGGACAGTCATATCTGCCCCGAGGCAAAGGAAAGGGTAAGAGAGTGCACCAAGCAGCTCCCTCCCAGGAGCAGAAGCCCTCCCCGGCTTCTGCAAAGCCCTCAGCATGACTTTGGGGCTTTACAAGCGGACTCAGGGGCGGTGGGGGGTCGACTCAAGAATTTCAGCGCACAGTGGGCTCACTCACAGGTGGACCCCTGGATCCTGCAGGTAGTATCTCAGGGTTACAGGTTGGAATTCGAGAAGTCTCCCCCTCGCCGGTTCCTAATGTCTGCTCTGCCAACGTCTCCCTCAGACAGGGCGACGGTATTGGAAGCCATTCACAAGCTGTATTCTCAGCAGGTGATAGTCAAGGTACCCCTCCTACAACAGGGAAAGGGGTATTATTCCACACTATTTGTGGTACCGAAGCCGGACAGCTCGGTAAGACCTATTCTAAATCTGAAATCTTTGAACCTGTACATACAAAAATTCAAGTTCAAGATGGAGTCACTCAGAGCAGTGATAGCGAATCTGGAAGAAGGGGACTTTATGGTGTCCCTGGACATCAAGGATGCTTACCTGCATGTCCCAATTTGCCCTTCACATCAAGGGTACCTCAGGTTCGTGGTGCAAAACTGTCATTATCAGTTTCAGACGCTGCCGTTTGGATTGTCCACGGCACCTCGGGTCTTTACCAAGGTAATGGCCGAAATGATGTTTCTTCTGCGAAGAAAAGGCGTATTAATTATCCCTTACTTGGACGATCTCCTGATAAGGGCAAGGTCCAGAGAACAGCTGGAGGACGTAGTAGCACTAACCCAAGTAGTGCTGCAACAGCACGGGTGGATTCTGAATTTTCCAAAATCTCAATTGACCCCGACGACACGTCTGCTGTTCCTGGGAATGATTCTGGACACGGTTCAGAAAAAGGTGTTTCTTCCGGAGGAGAAAGCCAGGGAGTTATCCGAACTTGTCAGGAACCTCCTAAAACCAGGAAAAGTGTCTGTGCATCAATGCACAAGAGTCCTGGGAAAAATGGTGGCTTCTTACGAAGCGATTCCATTCGGCAGATTCCACGCACGAACTTTTCAGTGGGATCTGCTGGACAAATGGTCCGGATCGCATCTGCAGATGCATCAGCGGATAACTTTGTCTCCACGGACAAGGGTGTCTCTTCTGTGGTGGTTGCAGAGTGCTCATCTGTTAGAGGGCCGCAGATTCGGCATACAGGACTGGGTCCTGGTGACCACGGATGCCAGTCTGAGAGGCTGGGGAGCGGTCACACAGGGAAGAAACTTCCAGGGAGTGTGGTCAAGCCTGGAGATGTCTCTTCACATAAATATACTGGAGCTAAGAGCGATTTACAATGCTCTAAGCCTGGCAAAACCCCTGCTTCAGGGTCAGCCGGTGTTGATCCAGTCGGACAACATCACGGCAGTCGCCCACGTAAACAGACAGGGCGGCACAAGAAGCAGGAGGGCAATGGCAGAAGCTGCAAGGATTCTTCGCTGGGCGGAAGATCATGTGATAGCACTGTCAGCAGTGTTCATTCCGGGAGTGGACAACTGGGAAGCGGACTTCCTCAGCAGACACGATCTACACCCGGGAGAGTGGGGACTTCATCCAGAAGTCTTCCACATGATTGTGAACCGTTGGGAAAAACCAAAGGTGGATATGATGGCGTCCCGCCTCAACAAAAAACTGGACAGGTATTGCGCCAGGTCAAGAGACCCTCAGGCAATAGCTGTGGACGCTCTGGTAACACCGTGGGTGTTCCAGTCAGTGTATGTGTTTCCTCCTCTGCCTCTCATACCAAAAGTACTGAGAATTATACGGCAAAGGGGAGTAAGAACGATACTCGTGGCTCCGGATTGGCCAAGAAGAACTTGGTACCCGGAACTTCAGTAGATGCTCACGGAAGATCCGTGGCCTCTACCTCTAAGACGGGACCTGCTTCAGCAGGGACCGTGTCTATTCCAAGACTTACCGCGGCTGCGTTTGACGGCATGGCGGTTGAACGCCGAATTCTAAGGGAAAAAGGCATTCCGGAAGAGGTCATCCCTACCCTGGTAAAAGCCAGGAAGGAGGTGACTGCACAACATTATCACCGCATTTGGAGAAAATATGTTGCGTGGTGTGAGGCCAGGAAGGCCCCGACGGAGGAATTTCAACTGGGTCGATTCCTACATTTCCTGCAAACAGGATTGTCTATGGGCCTCAAATTAGGGTCCATTAAGGTTCAAATTTCGGCCCTGTCGATTTTCTTCCAGAAAGAATTGGCTTCAGTTCCTGAAGTCCAGACTTTTGTAAAAGGAGTACTACATATACAGCCCCCGGTTGTGCCCCCAGTGGCTCCGTGGGATCTTAATGTAGTTTTGGATTTTCTCAAATCCCATTGGTTTGAGCCACTCAAATCGGTGGATTTGAAATATCTTACATGGAAAGTATCCATGCTACTGGCCCTGGCTTCAGCCAGGAGAGTGTCAGAATTGGCGGCTTTATCGTATAAAAGCCCATATCTGATTTTCCATTCGGACAGGGCAGAACTGCGGACGCGTCCTCAGTTTCTGCCTAAGGTGGTTTCAGCGTTTCACCTGAACCAGCCTATTGTGGTGCCTGCGGCTACTAGCGATTTGGAGGATTCCAAGTTGCTGGACGTTGTCAGGGCATTGAAAATATATATTTCAAGGACGGCTGGAGTCAGAAAATCTGACTCGCTGTTTATACTGTATGCACCCAACAAGCTGGGTGCTCCTGCTTCTAAGCAGACGATTGCTCGTTGGATTTGTAGCACAATTCAACTTGCACATTCTGTGGCAGGCCTGCCACAGCCTAAATCTATCAAGGCCCATTCCACAAGGAAGGTGGGCTCATCTTGGGCGGCTGCCCGAGGGGTCTCGGTATTACAACTCTGCCGAGCAGCTACGTGGTCGGGGGAGAACACGTTTGTAAAATTCTACAAATTTGATGCCCTGGCTAAAGAGGACCTGGAGTTCTCTCATTCGGTGCTGCAGAGTCATCCGCACTCTCCCGCCCGTTTGGGAGCTTTGGTATAATCCCCATGGTCCTGACGGAGTCCCAGCATCCACTAGGACGTCAGAGAAAATAAGATTTTACTTACCGATAAATCTATTTCTCGTAGTCCGTAGTGGATGCTGGGCGCCCATCCCAAGTGCGGATTGTCTGCAATACTTGTACATAGTTATTGTTACAAAAAAATCGGGTTGTTATTGTTGTGAGCCGTCTGTTCAGAGGCTCCTACGTTTGTCATACTGTTAACTGGGTTCAGATCACAGGTTGTACGGTGTGATTGGTGTGGCTGGTATGAGTCTTACCCGGGATTCAAAATCCTTCCTTATTGTGTACGCTCGTCCGGGCACAGTATCCTAACTGAGGCTTGGAGGAGGGTCATAGGGGGAGGAGCCAGTGCACACCACCTAGTCCTAAAGCTTTTATTTTTGTGCCCTGTCTCCTGCGGAGCCGCTAATCCCCATGGTCCTGACGGAGTCCCAGCATCCACTACGGACTACGAGAAATAGATTTATCGGTAAGTAAAATCTTATTTTTTTCTACTTTTGCGGTAAATAAAAATACCTGAGGCTAAATGCACTAAACACCCTGGACTGCAGTGTCACTCTTTGGGCCCCTTTATTTCTAAGTTATACAGAGTAGTACAAAACTAAGTATGACATTAGAAAAATAAAATATCCGGGGGCGTGGCCTGGCAGCCATTACGAGTGGCAGCACGGAGAAGGAGCTCTCCCCAGCAAATCTATTTACCTGCTCCCTGCAGCCTCCCTGGTGGCCCTATTTACCTGCTCCACCGCCCCTGGTGCATCTAGACGGCCCGACAGCTGCTTGTACTCCTGGGACGTAACGCCTGTCCCCCCGCGGGCTGTGGCCTTGTGCGCGGGCCGGAGCCGGGGCCTTGATTTTCCCGGAAGTCCCCTCCGTCTACCTGCCGCTGTGAGAACGCCCGGTGGCTGTTCTTCTCCCCATCGCGGGTGCTGTGCGGCGCCGGGGGCCCCCTGCCTTCCTGCATTCTCACTGGCTCCGGATCCTCGTCCCGCCGGAAGCTGCCACTTGTCTCTCTCCTCATCTGGCCCTGGTGCAGTGCGGCCGGCGGCGCGGGGACCGGCAGGCGGTCTGCGGGCAGCTTTACCTCTGCCTGCCTGCCTCCCTATCTGAGTGGCGCTGGTTCCCCCTGTAAGGGGCTGGATCCGTACTGCCACACAGTTGTTACTTATATATAATCTCATCTGGCGCTGTGGATGTTAAAAGCAGCTCATTTGGAGGGAATTTCCTGAATCTAGTTGTAGAAAAACAGCTTAAACATTATACAATCCTTTTACACAGTTGTTAATACCCACTACTACTTACTGAGTGGTGCCACTGCACTGGCGCCTATCCCCCCTGTGCCCCGTTTCTCCACTTGGGCACCTTATTATACACTGGCCCCCTCTTCAGTGTAGCACCTGAGGGCTCACCTGGCTGTGAGGGGCGTCTACACTCCTAGACGGCTGAAACCTACGGCTCTACACTGGTTACTCCGCTGTTGTGTGGACGCCTGCTACTCTGGACTCCCGGTGCTGCAGTTTGGTCCTACATGCATTGCACTCTCATGCAACTCTCGTTGTTTGGCCTGCTCTCTGCCTCTATGCTGCCCATGTGACGTCTCTCCTATGCACCCATGGAACCGCTAACGCTCCTCCTTGTCTGAAATAGAACCACAAACCTTTGCCATTTTGACATTTTTATTGCTGTTTATTATCACACTCCTCAGATGAGCAACATGCCTCCTAAAAGATCCAAAATATCCGCCCCTGCACCTCCTATTAAATTTGTCTCTAATCGTACCACTGATCCGGTGCCAAAGCGGAAGTCCAGTGCGATCTCTGCATCCACCGCTACACACTCTCCGCTTCCCGCTTCTGGATCGGACCTTGCCTCAGATGCGCCTCTTACAGTCCGTACGCTTCACCAGATGCTTCAGGCCTTATGAACGGACATCACCACTGACCTCCAGTCTTCTATTGCTCAACTCGCGGGCGAAGTGACCGATATCGACATCCGCACTAATAACTTAGAGGATAAAGTACAGGAGTTGGTCTCTTCCCACAACAAGCTTCTTACCTCTCACAACTCAGCCTTGGCGGAACTGTCGGCTGTTAAAGACAAGCTAGCCGTTCTCGAGGACAGATCCCGTAGAAACAACGTTAAAATCAGGGGGGTTCTGGAAACAGTATCGACCAACGACCTCCAAGATTTTGCCCTCTCCCTCTTTAAAAAATTACTACCCTCCGCTGACGTCCGAGATCTACTGATTGACAGGATACATTGCTTGCCGAAGCCTCGTTCCGCTCCCAGTAGCTCTCCTCGAGACGTCCTCCTGCGTCTCCATTTTTTTCACATCAAAGACGACATTCTCAAGGCCACCCGTATGGCAGAGGACTTGGATGTCTTGGATAACTTACAAATATTTCCATATCTGTCGCTCCACACTATAAATAAATGCAGATCCTTCCAACCTATCACGAAGGCCCTCCGCGACCAGGAGATACAGTATAGATTGGGTTCCCGGTTAAACTGCTGGTTCGAAGGGATGGCTCCACCTTCGTCATCTCATCGTTGGAAGCTGGCGTCAAAATCTTGACTGACTGGAACATCCCTGTCTCGGTCCCTCTGTCTTCTCAAGGCCCTCCGGTGCAATCGGACTGGTCCAAAGTGGGCTGACATTCTGCCGACTTGATTCCTCTACCGTTTCTAGTTCTTGCTGATTGGATTCAAAACACCTGACGCTGGGACAATTTTTGCTCTTTGGTCCTGATGTCCCTCTATGTTGCTATGGACTGTCCCTGACATGGGTTTTCGTTTTTGAAGGGACTTTTGTTGCTGTATTTTCTGGACTGGCGCTGGGTCCTGATGTTGCACTCGCAAGTATTATTTATTTCTAGTATCTGTATATGATATCTGACGTATTCTCTATGCTCCCATGCTTAGTTTATATGCATATCCTTTGTGTTCTTACATGTGTTATGTATAAGGTTCCATGGGTGGGGCTCGCAATGGCCTCCCCCCACAAGTTAACTATGTTGCCACCTCTTTTTTTGCGGCACCTACTGTGGCCCGATATACTGGGCCTTTTGGGTTCTTTTTGTGTTTTTCTGATTTTTCTCACCCTTTTTTTTCTCTCCCTTTTGTTCCTTTCCCCTTTTTCATGTTCCCCTGACAGGTACCTCCATGGCATCCATACGTGCTTTTGCTTTTCTGTTCAGTGATGGTTAAGGTTATTTTGTCTCAATGTCAAAGGCCTCAACTCCCCTCATAAGCGTAGACTGGCTCTTTCTACATTTCATAACTATAGAGCTGACATTGTGGCCATACAAGAGACACATTTTTCTTCTTCACCCCCCCCCCCCTGTTTTTCGAGACCATAGGTACCCCACCTGTTATACTGCTAATGGCCCCACTAAACGCAACGGAGTGGCTATTCTGTTCCATAGACACACTCCTTTTACCCTACAGCAACAGATCCAGGATAAGAACGGCCGTTATCTTATCCTTATTGGTACTATTGACAACACCTTAGTGAGCCTTGTATCTCTATATGCCCCTAACTCCCGTCAAATCCCGTTCCTGCGGGAACTCCTTGAGGAATTATATAAGATTAGGCAGGGGGCGCTTATACTATTAGGAGATTTTAATCTAGTCCTAGATCCTAAGGTGGATAGGTCTTCCCCGCAAGGTCCTAGCCCCTCTCCCCGAGATGTGGGCCCATCCCTTGCTTTTAAGAAGCTACTCACCGAGTTCGACTTGTATGATGCCTGGCGCGTCTTTTACCCTATAGAGAGAGATTATACTTTCTCTGACGTCCTAGTGGATGCTGGGACTCCGTCAGGACCATGGGGAATAGCGGCTCCGCAGGAGACAGGGCACAAAATTTAAAAGTTTGACCACTAGGTGGTGTGTACTGGCTCCTCCCCCTATGACCCTCCTCCAAGCCTCAGTTAGGTTTTTGTGCCCGTCCGAGCAGGGTGCAATCTAGGTGGCTCTCCTAAAGAGCTGCTTAGAAAAAGTTTGTTAGGTTTTTTATTTTCAGTGAGTCCTGCTGGCAACAGGCTCACTGCAACGAGGGACTTAGGGGAGAAGAAGTGAACTCACCTGCGTGCAGGATGGATTTGCTTCTTAGGCTACTGGACACTAGCTCCAGAGGGACGATCACAGGTACAGCCTGGATGGGTCACCGGAGCCGCGCCGCCGACCCCCTTGCAGATGCCGAATAGAGAAGAGGTCCAGAAACCGGCGGCAGAAGACGTCTCAGTCTTCACGAGGTAGCGCACAGCACTGCAGCTGTGCGCCATTGCTCTCCGCACACTTCACACCAGCGGTCACTGAGGGTGCAGGGCGCTGGGGGGGGCGCCCTGGGCAGTAATGTAATATACCTATTCTGGCTAAGATATATCACATATAGCCCCTGGGGCTATATGGATGTATTTAACCCCTGCCAGGTTCCAAAAAAAAACGGGAGAAGAAGCCCGCCGAAAAGGGGGCGGGGCCTATTCTCCTCAGCACACAGCGCCATTTTCCTGCCCAGCTCCGCTGCGAGGAAGGCTCCCAGGACTCTCCCCTGCACTGCACTACAGAAACAGGGTAAAAACAGAGAGGGGGGGCACTTATTGGCGATATTTACAATATTTGAGCTGCTATAAAGGGAACACACTTATTAAGGTTGTCCCTATATATATTTATAGCGCTTGGGTGTGTGCTGGCAAACTCTCCCTCTGTCTCCCCAAAGGGCTAGTGGGGTCCTGTCTTCTATCAGAGCATTCCCTGTGTGTCTGCTGTGTGTCGGTACGTGTGTGTCGACATGTATGAGGACGATGTTGGCGTGGAGGCGGAGCAATTGCCTGTAATGGTGATGTCACCCCCTAGGGAGTCGACACCAGGATGGATGGCTTTGTTTATGGAATTACGGGATAGTGTCAGCACGCTACAAAAGTCGGTTGACGACATGAGACAGCCGGCAAACCAGTTAGTACCTGTCCAGGCGTCTCAGACACCGTCAGGGGCTGTAAAACGCCCTTTACCTCAGTCGGTCGACACAGACCCAGACACTGACACTGAATCCAGTGTCGACGGTGAAGAAACAAACGTATTTTCCAGTAGGGCCACACGTTATATGATCACGGCAATGAAGGAGGCTTTGCATATCTCTGATACTGCAAGTACCACAAAAAGGGGTATTATGTGGGGTGTGAAAAAACTACCGATAGTTTTTCCTGAATCAGAGGAACTGAATGAAGTGTGTGATGAAGCGTGGGTTACCCCAGATAGAAAACTGCTAATTTCAAAGAAGTTATTGGCATTATACCCTTTCCCGCCAGAGGTTAGGGCGCGCTGGGAAACACCTCCTAGGGTGGATAAGGCGCTCACACGCTTATCAAAGCAAGTGGCGTTACCGTCTCCTGATACGGCCGCCCTCAAGGATCCAGCTGATAGGAGGCTGGAGAATACATTAAAAAGTATATACACACATACGGGTGTTGTACTGAGACCAGCAATCGCCTCAGCCTGGATGTGCAGTGCTGGCGTGGCTTGGTCGGAGCCACTGTCTGAAAATATTGATACCCTGGATAGGGACAGTATTTTACTGACTATAGAGCAGTTAAAGGATGCATTTCTTTATATGCGAGATGCACAGAGAGATATTTGCACTCTGGCATCAAGAGTAAGTGCGATGTCCATATCTGCCAGAGCAGAAGCCCTCCCCGGCTTCTACAAAGGCGTCAGCATGACGCTGGGACCTTACAAGCAGACTCAGGGGCGGTGGGGGGTCGCCTCAAACATTTCAGCGCACAGTGGGCTCACTCGCAGGTGGACCCCTGGATCCTGCAGGTAGTATCTCAGGGTTACAGGTTGGAATTCGAGAAGTCTCCTCCTCGCCGTTTCCTAAAGTCTGCTTTGCCAACGTCTCCCTCCGACAGGGCGACGGTATTGGAGGCCATTCACAAGCTGTATTCTCAGCAGGTGATAGTCAAGGTACCCCTCCTACAACAGGGACAGGGGTATTACTCCACGCTATTTGTGGTACCGAAGCCGGACGGCTCGGTAAGACCGATTCTAAATCTAAAATCTCTGAACCTGTACATACAAAAATTCAAGTTCAAGATGGAGTCACTCAGAGCAGTGATAGCGAATCTGGAAGAAGGGAATTTTATGGTGTCCTTGGACATCAAGGATGCTTACCTTCATGTTCCAATTTGTCCTTCACACCAAGGGTACCTCAGGTTCGTGGTCCAAAACTGTCATTATCAGTTTCAGACGCTGCCGTTTGGATTGTCCACGGCACCCCGGGTCTTTACCAAGGTAATGGCCGAAATGATGATCCTTCTTCGAAGAGAAGGCGTCTTAATTATCCCTTACTTGGACGATCTCCTGATAAGGGCAAGATCCAGAGAACAGCTGGAGGTCGGAGTAGCACTAACCCAAGTAGTGCTCCAACAACACGGGTGGATTCTGAATTTTCCAAAATCCCAACTGATCCCGACGACACGTCTGTTGTTCCTAGGGATGATTCTGGACACTGTTCAGAAAAAGGTATTTCTTCCGGAGGAGAAAGCCAGGGAGTTATCCGATCTAGTCAGGAACCTCCTAAAACCAGGAAAAGTATCTGTGCATCAATGCACAAGAGTCCTGGGAAAAATGGTAGCTTCTTACGAAGCGATTCCATTCGGCAGATTCCATGCACGAACTTTTCAGTGGGATCTGCTGGACAAATGGTCCGGATCGCATCTGCAGATGCATCAGCGGATAAAATTGTCCACAAGGACAAGAGTGTCTCTGCTATGGTGGTTGCAGAGTGCTCATCTGTTAGAGGGCCGCAGATTCGGGATACAGAACTGGGTCCTAGTGACCACGGATGCCAGCCTGAGAGGCTGGGGAGCGGTCACACAGGGAAGAAACTTCCAGGGCGTGTGGTCAAGCCTGGAGACGTCTCTTCACATAAATATACTGGAGCTAAGAGCAATCTACAATGCTCTAAGCCTGGCAAAACCTCTGCTTCAGGGTCAGCCGGTGTTGATTCAGTCGGACAACATCACGGCAGTCGCCCACGTAAACAGACAGGGCGGCACAAGAAGCAGGAGGGCAATGGCAGAAGCTGCAAGGATTCTCCGCTGGGCAGAAAATCATGTGTTAGCACTGTCAGCTGTGTTCATCCCGGGAGTGGACAACTGGGAAGCAGACTTCCTCAGCAGACACGATCTGCACCCGGGAGAGTGGGGACTTCATCCAGAAGTCTTCCACATGATTGTGGTCCATTGGGAAAGACCAATGGTGGACATGATGGCGTCCCGCCTCAACAAAAAACTGGACAGGTATTGCGCCAGGTCAAGAGACCCTCAGGCAATAGCTGTAGACGCTCTGGTAACACCATGGGTGTACCAGTCAGTGTATGTGTTTCCTCCTCTGCCTCTCATACCAAAAGTACTGAGAATTATACGGCAAAGGGGAGTAAGAACGATACTCGTGGCTCCGGATTGGCCAAGAAGAACTTGGTACCCGGAACTTCAGGAGATGCTCACGGAAGATCCGTGGCCTCTACCTCTAAGACGGGACCTGCTTCAGCAGGGACCGTGTCTATTCCAAGACTTACCGCGGCTGCGTTTGATGGCATGGCGGTTGAACGCCGAATCCTAAGGGAAAAAGGCATTCCGGAAGAGGTCATCCCTACCCTGGTAAAAGCCAGGAAGGAGGTGACTGCACAACATTATCACCGCATTTGGAGAAAATATGTTGCGTGGTGTGAGGCCAGGAAGGCCCCGACGGAGGAATTTCAACTGGGTCGATTCCTACATTTCCTGCAAACAGGATTGTCTATGGGCCTCAAATTAGGGTCCATTAAGGTTCAAATTTCGGCCCTGTCAATTTTCTTCCAGAAAGAATTGGCTTCAGTTCCTGAAGTCCAGACTTTTGCAAAAGGAGTACTACATATACAGCCCCCGGTTGTGCCCCCAGTGGCTCCGTGGGATCTTAATGTAGTTTTGGATTTTCTCAAATCCCATTGGTTTGAGCCACTCAAATCGGTGGATTTGAAATATCTTACATGGAAAGTAACCATGCTACTGGCCCTGGCTTCAGCCAGGAGAGTGTCAGAATTGGCGGCTTTATCGTATAAAAGCCCATATCTGATTTTCCATTCGGACAGGGCAGAACTGCGGACGCGTCCTCAGTTTCTGCCTAAGGTGGTTTCAGCGTTTCACCTGAACCAGCCTATTGTGGTGCCTGCGGCTACTAGCGATTTGGAGGATTCCAAGTTGCTGGACGTTGTCAGGGCATTGAAAATATATATTTCAAGGACGGCTGGAGTCAGAAAATCTGACTCGCTGTTTATACTGTATGCACCCAACAAGCTGGGTGCTCCTGCTTCTAAGCAGACGATTGCTCGTTGGATTTGTAGCACAATTCAACTTGCACATTCTGTGGCAGGCCTGCCACAGCCTAAATCTATCAAGGCCCATTCCACAAGGAAGGTGGGCTCATCTTGGGCGGCTGCCCGAGGGGTCTCGGTATTACAACTCTGCCGAGCAGCTACGTGGTCGGGGGAGAACACGTTTGTAAAATTCTACAAATTTGATACCCTGGCTAAAGAGGACCTGGAGTTCTCTCATTCGGTGCTGCAGAGTCATCCGCACTCTCCCGCCCGTTTGGGAGCTTTGGTATAATCCCCATGGTCCTGACGGAGTCCCAGCATCCACTAGGACGTCAGAGAAAATAAGATTTTACTTACCGATAAATCTATTTCTCGTAGTCCGTAGTGGATGCTGGGCGCCCATCCCAAGTGCGGATTGTCTGCAATACTTGTACATAGTTATTGTTACAAAAAAATCGGGTTGTTATTGTTGTGAGCCGTCTGTTCAGAGGCTCCAACGTTTGTCATACTGTTAACTGGGTTCAGATCACAGGTTGTACGGTGTGATTGGTGTGGCTGGTATGAGTCTTACCCGGGATTCAAAATCCTTCCTTATTGTGTACGCTCGTCCGGGCACAGTATCCTAACTGAGGCTTGGAGGAGGGTCATAGGGGGAGGAGCCAGTGCACACCACCTAGTCCTAAAGCTTTTATTTTTGTGCCCTGTCTCCTGCGGAGCCGCTAATCCCCATGGTCCTGACGGAGTCCCAGCATCCACTACGGACTACGAGAAATAGATTTATCGGTAAGTAAAATCTCATTTTTTTCTACTTTTGCGGTAAATAAAAATACCTGAGGCTAAATGCACTAAACACCCTGGACTGCAGTGTCACTCTTTGGGCCCCTTTATTTCTAAGTTATACAGAGTAGTACAAAACTAAGTATGACATTAGAAAAATAAAATATCGGGGGGCGTGGCCTGGCAGCCATTACGAGTGGCAGCACGGAGAAGGAGCTCTCCCCAGCAAATCTATTTACCTGCTCCCTGCAGCCTCCCTGGTGGCCCTATTTACCTGCTCCACCGCCCCTGGTGCATCTAGACGGCCCGACAGCTGCTTGTACTCCTGGGACGTAACGCCTGTCCCCCCGCGGGCTGTGGCCTTGTGCGCGGGCCGGAGCCGGGGCCTTGATTTTCCCGGAAGTCCCCTCCGTCTACCTGCCGCTGTGAGAACGCCCGGTGGCTGTTCTTCTCCCCATCGCGGGTGCTGTGCGGCGCCGGGGGCCCCCTGCCTTCCTGCATTCTCACTGGCTCCGGATCCTCGTCCCGCCGGAAGCTGCCACTTGTCTCTCTCCTCATCTGGCCCTGGTGCAGTGCGGCCGGCGGCGCGGGGACCGGCAGGCGGTCTGCGGGCAGCTTTACCTCTGCCTGCCTGCCTCCCTATCTGAGTGGCGCTGGTTCCCCCTGTAAGGGGCTGGATCCGTACTGCCACACAGTTGTTACTTATATATAATCTCATCTGGCGCTGTGGATGTTAAAAGTAGAGATGAGCGCCTGAAATTTTTCGGGTTTTGTGTTTTGGTTTTGGGTTCGGTTCCGCGGCCGTGTTTTGGGTTCGAACGCGTTTTGGCAAAACCTCACCGAATTTTTTTTGTCGGATTCGGGTGTGTTTTGGATTCGGGTGTTTTTTTCAAAAAACACTAAAAAACAGCTTAAATCATAGAATTTGGTGGTCATTTTGATCCCAAAGTATTATTAACCTCAAAAACCATAATTTACACTCATTTTCAGTCTATTCTGAATACCTCACACCTCGCAATATTATTTTTAGTCCTAAAATTTGCACCGAGGTCGCTGTGTGAGTAAGATAAGCGACCCTAGTGGCCGACACAAACACCGGGCCCATCTAGGAGTGGCACTGCAGTGTCACGCAGGATGTCCCTTCCAAAAAACCCTCCCCAAACAGCACATGACGCAAAGAAAAAAAGAGGCGCAATGAGGTAGCTGTGTGAGTAAGATTAGCGACCCTAGTGGCCGACACAAACACCGGGCCCATCTAGGAGTGGCACTGCAGTGTCACGCAGGATGGCCCTTCCAAAAAACCCTCCCCAAACAGCACATGACGCAAAGAAAAAAAGAGGCGCAATGAGGTAGCTGTGTGAGTAAGATTAGCGACCCTAGTGGCCGACACAAACACCGGGCCCATCTAGGAGTGGCACTGCAGTGTCACGCAGGATGTCCCTTCCAAAAAACCCTCCCCAAACAGCACATGACGCAAAGAAAAAAAGAGGCGCAATGAGGTAGCTGTGTGAGTAAGATTAGCGACCCTAGTGTCCGACACAAACACCGGGCCCATCTAGGAGTGGCACTGCAGTGTCACGCAGGATGTCCCTTCCAAAAAACCCTCCCCAATCAGCACATGATGCAAAGAAAAAGAAAAGAAAAAAGAGGTGCAAGATGGAATTGTCCTTGGGCCCTCCCACCCACCCTTATGTTGTATAAACAAAACAGGACATGCACACTTTAACCAACCCATCATTTCAGTGACAGGGTCTGCCACACGACTGTGACTGATATGACGGGTTGGTTTGGACCCCCCCCAAAAAAGAAGCAATTAATCTCTCCTTGCACAAACTGGCTCTACAGAGGCAAGATGTCCACCTCATCTTCACCCTCCGATATATCACCGTGTACATCCCCCTCCTCACAGATTATCAATTCGTCCCCACTGGAATCCACCATCTCAGCTCCCTGTGTACTTTGTGGAGGCAATTGCTGCTGGTCAATGTCTCCGCGGAGGAATTGATTATAATTCATTTTAATGAACATCATCTTCTCCACATTTTCTGGATGTAACCTCGTACGCCGATTGCTGACAAGGTGAGCGGCGGCACTAAACACTCTTTCGGAGTACACACTTGTGGGAGGGCAACTTAGGTAGAATAAAGCCAGTTTGTGCAAGGGCCTCCAAATTGCCTCTTTTTCCTGCCAGTATAAGTACGGACTGTGTGACGTGCCTACTTGGATGCGGTCACTCATATAATCCTCCACCATTCTATCAATGTTGAGAGAATCATATGCAGTGACAGTAGACGACATGTCCGTAATCGTTGTCAGATCCTTCAGTCCGGACCAGATGTCAGCATCAGCAGTCGCTCCAGACTGCCCTGCATCACCGCCAGCGGGTGGGCTCGGAATTCTGAGCCTTTTCCTCGCACCCCCAGTTGCGGGAGAATGTGAAGGAGGAGATGTTGACAGGTCGCGTTCCGCTTGACTTGACAATTTTGTCACCAGCAGGTCTTTCAACCCCAGCAGACCTGTGTCTGCCGGAAAGAGAGATCCAAGGTAGGCTTTAAATCTAGGATCGAGCACGGTGGCCAAAATGTAGTGCTCTGATTTCAACAGATTGACCACCCGTGAATCCTTGTTAAGCGAATTAAGGGCTGCATCCACAAGTCCCACATGCCTAGCGGAATCGCTCCCTTTTAGCTCCTTCTTCAATGCCTCCAGCTTCTTCTGCAAAAGCCTGATGAGGGGAATGACCTGACTCAGGCTGGCAGTGTCTGAACTGACTTCACGTGTGGCAAGTTCAAAGGGCATCAGAACCTTGCACAACGTTGAAATCATTCTCCACTGCACTTGAGACAGGTGCATTCCACCTCCTATATCGTGCTCAATTGTATAGGCTTGAATGGCCTTTTGCTGCTCCTCCAACCTCTGAAGCATATAGAGGGTTGAATTCCACCTCGTTACCACTTCTTGCTTCAGATGATGGCAGGGCAGGTTCAGTAGTTTTTGGTGGTGCTCCAGTCTTCTGTACGTGGTGCCTGTACGCCGAAAGTGTCCCGCAATTTTTCTGGCCACCGACAGCATCTCTTGCACGCCCCTGTCGTTTTTTAAAAAATTCTGCACCACCAAATTCAAGGTATGTGCAAAACATGGGACGTGCTGGAATTTGCCCATATTTAATGCACACACAATATTGCTGGCGTTGTCCGATGCCACAAATCCACAGGAGAGTCCAATTGGGGTAAGCCATTCCGCGATGATCTTCCTCAGTTGCCGTAAGAGGTTTTCAGCTGTGTGCGTATTCTGGAAAGCGGTGATACAAAGCGTAGCCTGCCTAGGAAAGAGTTGGCGTTTGCGAGATGCTGCTACTGGTGCCGCCGCTGCTGTTCTTGCGGCGGGAGTCCATACATCTACCCAGTGGGCTGTCACAGTCATATAGTCCTGACCCTGCCCTGCTCCACTTGTCCACATGTCCGTGGTTAAGTGGACATTGGGTACAACTGCATTTTTTAGGACACTGGTGAGTCTTTTTCTGACGTCCGTGTACATTCTCGGTATCGCCTGCCTAGAGAAGTGGAACCTAGATGGTATTTGGTAACGGGGGCACACTGCCTCAATAAATTGTCTAGTTCCCTGTGAACTAACGGCGGATACCGGACGCACGTCTAACACCAACATAGTTGTCAAGGACTCAGTTATCCGCTTTGCAGTAGGATGACTGCTGTGATATTTCATCTTCCTCGCAAAGGACTGTTGAACAGTCAATTGCTTACTGGAAGTAGTACAAGTGGGCTTACGACTTCCCCTCTGGGATGACCATCGACTCCCAGCGGCAACAACAGCAGCGCCAGCAGCAGTAGGCGTTACACGCAAGGATGCATCGGAGGAATCCCAGGCAGGAGAGGACTCGTCAGAATTGCCAGTGACATGGCCTGCAGGACTATTGGCATTCCTGGGGAAGGAGGAAATTGACACTGAGGGAGTTGGTGGGGTGGTTTGCGTGAGCTTGGTTACAAGAGGAAGGGATTTACTGGTCAGTGGACTGCTTCCGCTGTCACCCAAAGTTTTTGAACTTGTCACTGACTTATTATGAATGCGCTGCAGGTGACGTATAAGGGAGGATGTTCCGAGGTGGTTAACGTCCTTACCCCTACTTATTACAGCTTGACAAAGGGAACACACGGCTTGACACCTGTTGTCCGCATTTCTGGTGAAATACCTCTACACCGAAGAGCTGATTTTTTTGGTATTTTCACCTGGCATGTCAACGGCCATATTCCTCCCACGGACAACAGGTGTCTCCCCGGGTGCCTGACTTAAACAAACCACCTCACCATCAGAATCCTCCTGGTCAATTTCCTCCCCAGCGCCAGCAACACCCATATCCTCCTCATCCTGGTGTACTTCAACACTGACATCTTCAATCTGACTATCAGGAACTGGACTGCGGGTGCTCCTTCCAGCACTTGCAGGGGGCGTGCAAATGGTGGAAGGCGCATGCTCTTCACGTCCAGTGTTGGGAAGGTCAGGCATCGCAACCGACACAATTGGACTCTCCTTGTGGATTTGGGATTTCGAAGAATGCACAGTTCTTTGCTGTGCTGCTTTTGCCAGCTTGAGTCTTTTCATTTTTCTAGCGAGAGGCTGAGTGCTTCCATCCTCATGTGAAGCTGAACCACTAGCCATGAACATAGGCCAGGGCCTCAGCCGTTCCTTGCCACTCCGTGTGGTAAATGGCATATTGGCAAGTTTACGCTTCTCCTCCGACAATTTTATTTTAGGTTTTGGAGTCCTTTTTTTACTGATATTTGGTGTTTTGGATTTGACATGCTCTGTACTATGACATTGGGCATCGGCCTTGGCAGACGACGTTGCTGGCATTTCATCGTCTCGGCCATGACTAGTGGCAGCAGCTTCAGCACGAGGTGGAAGTGGATCTTGATCTTTCCCTAATTTTGGAACCTCAACATTTTTGTTCTCCATATTTTAATAGGCACAACTAAAAGGCACCTCAGGTAAACAATGGAGATGGATGGATTGGATACTAGTATACAATTATGGACGGGCTGCCGAGTGCCGACACAGAGGTAGCCACAGCCGTGAACTACCGCACTGTACTGTGTCTGCTGCTAATATATAGACTGGTTGATAAAGAGATAGTATACTCGTAACTAGTATGTATGTATAAAGAAAGAAAAAAAAACCACGGTTAGGTGGTATATACAATTATGGACGGGCTGCCGAGTGCCGACACAGAGGTAGCCACAGCCGTGAACTACCGCACTGTACTGTGTCTGCTGCTAATATATAGACTGGTTGATAAAGAGATAGTATACTCGTAACTAGTATGTATGTATAAAGAAAGAAAAAAAAACCACGGTTAGGTGGTATATACAATTATGGACGGGCTGCCGAGTGCCGACACAGAGGTAGCCACAGCCGTGAACTACCGCACTGTACTGTGTCTGCTGCTAATATATAGACTGGTTGATAAAGAGATAGTATACTCGTAACTAGTATGTATGTATAAAGAAAGAAAAAAAAACCACGGTTAGGTGGTATATACAATTATGGACGGGCTGCCGAGTTCCGACACAGAGGTAGCCACAGCCGTGAACTACCGCACTGTACTGTGTCTGCTGCTAATATATAGACTGGTTGATAAAGAGATAGTATACTCGTAACTAGTATGTATGTATAAAGAAAGAAAAAAAAACCACGGTTAGGTGGTATATACAATTATGGACGGGCTGCCGAGTGCCGACACAGAGGTAGCCACAGCCGTGAACTACCGCACTGTACTGTGTCTGCTGCTAATATAGACTGGTTGATAAAGAGATAGTATACTCGTAACTAGTATGTATGTATAAAGAAAGAAAAAAAAACCACGGTTAGGTGGTATATACAATTATGGACGGGCTGCCGAGTGCCGACACAGAGGTAGCCACAGCCGTGAACTACCGCACTGTACTGTGTCTGCTGCTAATATATAGACTGGTTGATAAAGAGATAGTATACTCGTAACTAGTATGTATGTATAAAGAAAGAAAAAAAAACCACGGTTAGGTGGTATATACAATTATGGACGGGCTGCCGAGTGCCGACACAGAGGTAGCCACAGCCGTGAACTACCGCACTGTACTGTGTCTGCTGCTAATATAGACTGGTTGATAAAGAGATAGTATACTCGTAACTAGTATGTATGTATAAAGAAAGAAAAAAAAACCACGGTTAGGTGGCATATACAATTATGGACGGGCTGCCGAGTGCCGACACAGAGGTAGCCACAGCCGTGAACTACCGCACTGTACTGTGTCTGCTGCTAATATATAGACTGGTTGATAAAGAGATAGTATACTCGTAACTAGTATGTATGTATAAAGAAAGAAAAAAAAAACCACGGTTAGGTGGTATATACAATTATGGACGGGCTGCCGAGTGCCGACACAGAGGTAGCCACAGCCGTGAACTACCGCACTGTACTGTGTCTGCTGCTAATATAGACTGGTTGATAAAGAGATAGTATACTCGTAACTAGTATGTATGTATAAAGAAAGAAAAAAAAACCACGGTTAGGTGGTATATACAATTATGGACGGGCTGCCGAGTGCCGACACAGAGGTAGCCACAGCCGTGAACTACCGCACTGTACTGTGTCTGCTGCTAATATATAGACTGGTTGATAAAGAGATAGTATACTCGTAACTAGTATGTATGTATAAAGAAAAAAAAAAAACCACGGTTAGGTGGTATATACAATTATGGACGGGCTGCCGAGTGCCGACACAGAGGTAGCCACAGCCGTGAACTACCGCACTGTACTGTGTCTGCTGCTAATATAGACTGGTTGATAAAGAGATAGTATACTCGTAACTAGTATGTATGTATAAAGAAAGAAAAAAAAACCACGGTTAGGTGGTATATACAATTATGGACGGGCTGCCGAGTGCCGACACAGGGGTAGCCACAGCCGTGAACTACCGCACTGTACTGTGTCTGCTGCTAATATATAGACTGGTTGATAAAGAGATAGTATACTCGTAACTAGTATGTATGTATAAAGAAAGAAAAAAAAACCACGGTTAGGTGGTATATACAATTATGGACGGGCTGCCGAGTGCCGACACAGAGGTAGCCACAGCCGTGAACTACCGCACTGTACTGTGTCTGCTGCTAATATAGACTGGTTGATAAAGAGATAGTATACTCGTAACTAGTATGTATGTATAAAGAAAGAAAAAAAAACCACGGTTAGGTGGTATATACAATTATGGACGGGCTGCCGAGTGCCGACACAGAGGTAGCCACAGCCGTGAACTACCGCACTGTACTGTGTCTGCTGCTAATATATAGACTGGTTGATAAAGAGATAGTATACTCGTAACTAGTATGTATGTATAAAGCATGGGTCTTCAACCTGCGACCCTCCAGCTGCTGTGGAACTACACATCCCAGCATGCCCTGCCTCAGTTTTAGCATACCTTAATAGCAAAACTGTGGCAGGGCATGCTGGGATGTGTAGTTTCACAGCAGCTGGAGGGCCACAGGATGAAGACCCATGGTATAAAGAAAGAAAAAAAAACCACGGTTAGGTGGTATATACAATTATGGACGGGCTGCCGAGTGCCGACACAGAGGTAGCCACAGCCGTGAACTACCGCACTGTACTGTGTCTGCTGCTAATATAGACTGGTTGATAAAGAGATAGTATACTCGTAACTAGTATGTATGTATAAAGAAAGAAAAAAAAACCACGGTTAGGTGGTATATACAATTATGGACGGGCTGCCGAGTGCCGACACAGAGGTAGCCACAGCCGTGAACTACCGCACTGTACTGTGTCTGCTGCTAATATATAGACTGGTTGATAAAGAGATAGTATACTCGTAACTAGTATGTATGTATAAAGAAAGAAAAAAAAACCACGGTTAGGTGGTATATACAATTATGGACGGGCTGCCGAGTGCCGACACAGAGGTAGCCACAGCCGTGAACTACCGCACTGTACTGTGTCTGCTGCTAATATAGACTGGTTGATAAAGAGATAGTATACTCGTAACTAGTATATATGTATAAAGAAAGAAAAAAAAACCACGGTTAGGTGGTATATACAATTATGGACGGGCTGCCGAGTGCCGACACAGAGGTAGCCACAGCCGTGAACTACCGCACTGTACTGTGTCTGCTGCTAATATAGACTGGTTGATAAAGAGATAGTATACTACTAATATTATATATACTGGTGGTCAGGTCACTGGTCACTAGTCACACTGGCAGTGGCACTCCTGCAGCAAAAGTGTGCACTGTTTAATTTTAATATAATATTATGTACTCCTGGCTCCTGCTATAACCTATAACTGGCACTGCAGTAGTGCTCCCCAGTCTCCCCCACAATTATAAGCTGTGTGAGCTGAGCAGTCAGACAGATATATAATATATATAGATGATGCAGCACACTGGCCTGAGCCTGAGCAGTGCACACAGATATGGTATGTGACTGACTGAGTCACTGTGTGTATCGCTTTTTTCAGGCCGAGAACGGATATATTAAATAAACTGCACTGTGTGTCTGGTGGTCACTCACTATATAATATATTATGTACTCCTGGCTCCTGCTATAACCTATAACTGGCACTGCAGTAGTGCTCCCCAGTCTCCCCCACAATTATAAGCTGTGTGAGCTGAGAGTGAGCAGTCAGACAGATATATATAATATTATATATAGATAATAGATGATGCAGCACACTGGCCTGAGCCTGAGCAGTGCACACAGATATGGTATGTGACTGAGTCACTGTGTGCTGTGTATCGCTTTTTTCAGGCAGAGAACGGATTATAAAGTAAACTGCACTGTCCTCACTAGTAAACTCTCTCCACTCAGTCTCTACACTTCTACAGTAACAGTACTCCTCCTAGTCAGCTCCAGTAAATCTCTCTCAGTCTCTTATAATCTAAATGGAGAGGACGCCAGCCACGTCCTCTCCCTATCAATCTCAATGCACGTGTGAAAATGGCGGCGACGCGCGGCTCCTTATATAGAATCCGAGTCTCGCGATAGAATCCGAGCCTCGCGAGAATCCGACAGCGTCATGATGACGTTCGGGCGCGCTCGGGTTAACCGAGCAAGGCGGGAAGATCCGAGTCGCTCGGACCCGTGAAAAAAAACATGAAGTTCTGGCGGGTTCGGATTCAGAGAAACCGAACCCGCTCATCTCTAGTTAAAAGCAGCTCATTTGGAGGGAATTTCCTGAATCTAGTTGTAGAAAAACAGCTTAAACATTATACAATCCTTTTACACAGTTGTTAATACCCACTACTACTTACTGAGTGGTGCCACTGCACTGGCGCCTATCCCCCCTGTGCCCCGTTTCTCCACTTGGGCACCTTATTATACACTGGCCCCCTCTTCAGTGTAGCACCTGAGGGCTCACCTGGCTGTGAGGGGCGTCTGCACTCCTAGACGGCTGAAACCTACGGCTCTACACTGGTTACTCCGCTGTTGTGTGGACGCCTGCTACTCTGGACTCCCGGTGCTGCAGTTTGGTCCTACATGCATTGCACTCTCATGCAACTCTCGTTGTTTGGCCTGCTCTCTGCCTCTATGCTGCCCATGTGACGTCTCTCCTATGCACCCATGGAACCGCTAACGCTCCTCCTTGTCTGAAATAGAACCACAAACCTTTGCCATTTTGACATTTTTATTGCTGTTTATTATCACACTCCTCAGATGAGCAACATGCCTCCTAAAAGATCCAAAATATCCGCCCTTGCACCTCCTATTAAATTTGTCTCTAATCGTACCACTGATCCGGTGCCAAAGCGGAAGTCCAGTGCGATCTCCGCATCCACCGCTACACACTCTCCGCTTCCCGCTTCTGGATCGGACCTTGCCTCAGATGCGCCTCTTACAGTC
Organism: Pseudophryne corroboree; assembly: GCF_028390025.1. Lineage (NCBI taxonomy): Eukaryota > Metazoa > Chordata > Amphibia > Anura > Myobatrachidae > Pseudophryne > Pseudophryne corroboree. The sequence continues at coordinate 54,204,117 of NC_086445.1, read as the reverse complement.
CGTACGCTTCACCAGATGCTTCAGGCCTTATGAACGGACATCACCACTGACCTCCAGTCTTCTATTGCTCAACTCGCGGGCGAAGTGACCGATATCGACATCCGCACTAATAACTTAGAGGATAAAGTACAGGAGTTGGTCTCTTCCCACAACAAGCTTCTTACCTCTCACAACTCAGCCTTGGCGGAACTGTCGGCTGTTAAAGACAAGCTAGCCGTTCTCGAGGACAGATCCCGTAGAAACAACGTTAAAATCAGGGGGGTTCTGGAAACAGTATCGACCAACGACCTCCAAGATTTTGCCCTCTCCCTCTTTAAAAAATTACTACCCTCCGCTGACGCCCGAGATCTGCTGATTGACAGGATACATTGCTTGCCGAAGCCTCGTTCCGCTCCCAGTAGCTCTCCTCGAGACGTCCTCCTGCGTCTCCATTTTTTTCACATCAAAGACGACATTCTCAAGGCCACCCGTATGGCAGAGGACTTGGATGTCTTGGATAACTTACAAATATTTCCGGATCTGTCGCTCCACACTATAAATAAATGCAGATCCTTCCAACCTATCACGAAGGCCCTCCTCGACCAGGAGATACAGTATAGATTGGGCTCCCGGTTAAACTGCTGGTTCGAAGGGATGGCTCCACCTTCGTCATCTCATCGTTGGAAGCTGGTGTCAAAATCTTGACTGACTGGAACATCCCTGTCTCGGTCCCTCTGTCTTCTCAAGGCCCTCCGGTGCAATCGGACTGGTCCAAAGTGGGCTGACATTCTGCCGACTTGATTCCTCTACCGTTTCTAGTTCTTGCTGATTGGATTCAAAACACCTGACGCTGGGACAATTTTTGCTCTTTGGTCCTGATGTCCCTCTATGTTGCTATGGACTGTCCCTGACATGGGTTTTCGTTTTTGAAGGGACTTTTGTTGCTGTATTTTCTGGACTGGCGCTGGGTCCTGATGTTGCACTCGCAAGTATTATTTATTTCTAGTATCTGTATATGATATCTGACGTATTCTCTATGCTCCCATGCTTAGTTTATATGCATATCCTTTGTGTTCTTACATGTGTTATGTATAAGGTTCCATGGGTGGGGCTCGCAATGGCCTCCCCCCACAAGTTAACTATGTTGCCACCTCTTTTTTTGCGGCACCTACTGTGGCCCGATATACTGGGCCTTTTGGGTTCTTTTTGTGTTTTTCTGATTTTTCTCACCCTTTTTTTTCTCTCCCTTTTGTTCCTTTCCCCTTTTTCATGTTCCCCTGACAGGTACCTCCATGGCATCCATATGTGCTTTTGCTTTTCTGTTCAGTGATGGTTAAGGTTATTTTGTCTCAATGTCAAAGGCCTCAACTCCCCTCATAAGCGTAGACTGGCTCTTTCTACATTTCATAACTATAGAGCTGACATTGTGGCCATACAAGAGACACATTTTTCTTCTTCACCCCCTCCCCCTGTTTTTCGAGACCATAGGTACCCCACCTTTTATACTGCTAATGGCCCCACTAAACGCAACGGAGTGGCTATTCTGTTCCATAGACACACTCCTTTTATCCTACAGCAACAGATCCAGGATAAGAACGGCCGTTATCTTATCCTTATTGGTACTATCGACAACACCTTAGTGAGCCTTGTATCTCTATATGCCCCTAACTCCCGTCAAATCCCGTTCCTGCGGGAACTCCTTGAGGAATTATATAAGATTAGGCAGGGGGCGCTTATACTATTAGGAGATTTTAATCTAGTCCTAGATCCTAAGGTGGATAGGTCTTCCCCGCAAGGTCCTAGCCCCTCTCCCCGAGATGTGGGCCCATCCCTTGCTTTTAAGAAGCTACTCACCGAGTTCGACTTGTATGATGCCTGGCGCGTCTTTTACCCTATAGAGAGAGATTATACTTTCTCTGACGTCCTAGTGGATGCTGGGACTCCGTCAGGACCATGGGGAATAGCGGCTCCGCAGGAGACAGGGCACAAAATTTAAAAGTTTGACCACTAGGTGGTGTGTACTGGCTCCTCCCCCTATGACCCTCCTCCAAGCCTCAGTTAGGTTTTTGTGCCCGTCCGAGCAGGGTGCAATCTAGGTGGCTCTCCTAAAGAGCTGCTTAGAAAAAGTTTGTTAGGTTTTTTATTTTCAGTGAGTCCTGCTGGCAACAGGCTCACTGCAACGAGGGACTTAGGGGAGAAGAAGTGAACTCACCTGCGTGCAGGATGGATTTGCTTCTTAGGCTACTGGACACTAGCTCCAGAGGGACGATCACAGGTACAGCCTGGATGGGTCACCGGAGCCGCGCCGCCGACCCCCTTGCAGATGCCGAATAGAGAAGAGGTCCAGAAACCGGCGGCAGAAGACGTCTCAGTCTTCATGAGGTAGCGCACAGCACTGCAGCTGTGCGCCATTGCTCTCCGCACACTTCACACCAGCGGTCACTGAGGGTGCAGGGCGCTGGGGGGGGCGCCCTGGGCAGCAATGTAATATACCTATTCTGGCTAAAATATATCACATATAGCCCCTGGGGCTATATGGATGTATTTAACCCCTGCCAGGTTCCAAAAAAAACGGGAGAAGAAGCCCGCCGAAAAGGGGGCGGGGCCTATTCTCCTCAGCACACAGCGCCATTTTCCTGCCCAGCTCCGCTGCGAGGAAGGCTCCCAGGACTCTCCCCTGCACTGCACTACAGAAACAGGGTAAAAACAGAGAGGGGGGGCACTTATTGGCGATATTTATAATATTTGAGCTGCTATAAAGGGAACACACTTATTAAGGTTGTCCCTATATATATTTATAGCGCTTGGGTGTGTGCTGGCAAACTCTCCCTCTGTCTCCCCAAAGGGCTAGTGGGGTCCTGTCTTCTATCAGAGCATTCCCTGTGTGTCTGCTGTGTGTCGGTACGTGTGTGTCGACATGTATGAGGACGATGTTGGCGTGGAGGCGGAGCAATTGCCTGTAATGGTGATGTCACCCCCTAGGGAGTCGACACCAGAATGGATGGCTTTGTTTATGGAATTACGGGATAGTGTCAGCACGCTACAAAAGTCGGTTGACGACATGAGACAGCCGGCAAACCAGTTAGTACCTGTCCAGGCGTCTCAGACACCGTCAGGGGCTGTAAAACGCCCTTTACCTCAGTCGGTCGACACAGACCCAGACACTGACACTGAATCCAGTGTCGACGGTGAAGAAACAAACGTATTTTCCAGTAGGGCCACACGTTATATGATCACGGCAATGAAGGAGGCTTTGCATATCTCTGATACTGCAAGTACCACAAAAAGGGGTATTATGTGGGGTGTGAAAAAACTACCGATAGTTTTTCCTGAATCAGAGGAACTGAATGAAGTGTGTGATGAAGCGTGGGTTACCCCAGATAGAAAACTGCTAATTTCAAAGAAGTTATTGGCATTATACCCTTTCCCGCCAGAGGTTAGGGCGCGCTGGGAAACACCTCCTAGGGTGGATAAGGCGCTCACACGCTTATCAAAGCAAGTAACGTTACCGTCTCCTGATACGGCCGCCCTCAAGGATCCAGCTGATAGGAGGCTGGAGAATACATTAAAAAGTATATACACACATACGGGTGTTGTACTGAGACCAGCAATCGCCTCAGCCTGGATGTGCAGTGCTGGCGTGGCTTGGTCGGAGCCACTGTCTGAAAATATTGATACCCTGGATAGGGACAGTATTTTACTGACTATAGAGCAGTTAAAGGATGCATTTCTTTATATGCGAGATGCACAGAGAGATATTTGCACTCTGGCATCAAGAGTAAGTGCGATGTCCATATCTGCCAGAGCAGAAGCCCTCCCCGGCTTCTACAAAGGCGTCAGCATGACGCTGGGACCTTACAAGCAGACTCAGGGGCGGTGGGGGGTCGCCTCAAACATTTCAGCGCACAGTGGGCTCACTCGCAGGTGGACCCCTGGATCCTGCAGGTAGTATCTCAGGGTTACAGGTTGGAATTCGAGAAGTCTCCTCCTCGCCGTTTCCTAAAGTCTGCTTTGCCAACGTCTCCCTCCGACAGGGCGACGGTATTGGAGGCCATTCACAAGCTGTATTCTCAGCAGGTGATAGTCAAGGTACCCCTCCTACAACAGGGACAGGGGTATTACTCCACGCTATTTGTGGTACCGAAGCCGGACGGCTCGGTAAGACCGATTCTAAATCTAAAATCTCTGAACCTGTACATACAAAAATTCAAGTTCAAGATGGAGTCACTCAGAGCAGTGATAGCGAATCTGGAAGAAGGGGATTTTATGGTGTCCGTGGACATCAAGGATGCTTACCTTCATGTTCCAATTTGTCCTTCACACCAAGGGTACCTCAGGTTCGTGGTCCAAAACTGTCATTATCAGTTTCAGACGCTGCCGTTTGGATTGTCCACGGCACCCCGGGTCTTTACCAAGGTAATGGCCGAAATGATGATCCTTCTTCGAAGAGAAGGCGTCTTAATTATCCCTTACTTGGACGATCTCCTGATAAGGGCAAGATCCAGAGAACAGCTGGAGGTCGGAGTAGCACTAACCCAAGTAGTGCTCCAACAACACGGGTGGATTCTGAATTTTCCAAAATCCCAACTGATCCCGACGACACGTCTGTTGTTCCTAGGGATGATTCTGGACACTGTTCAGAAAAAGGTATTTCTTCCGGAGGAGAAAGCCAGGGAGTTATCCGATCTAGTCAGGAACCTCCTAAAACCAGGAAAAGTATCTGTGCATCAATGCACAAGAGTCCTGGGAAAAATGGTGGCTTCTTACGAAGCGATTCCATTCGGCAGATTCCATGCACGAACTTTTCAGCGGGATCTGCTGGACAAATGGTCCGGATCGCATCTGCAGATGCATCAGCGGATAAAATTGTCCACAAGGACAAGAGTGTCTCTGCTATGGTGGTTGCAGAGTGCTCATCTGTTAGAGGGCCGCAGATTCGGCATACAGAACTGGGTCCTAGTGACCACGGATGCCAGCCTGAGAGGCTGGGGAGCGGTCACACAGGGAAGAAACTTCCAGGGCGTGTGGTCAAGCCTGGAGACGTCTCTTCACATAAATATACTGGAGCTAAGAGCAATCTACAATGCTCTAAGCCTGGCAAAACCTCTGCTTCAGGGTCAGCCGGTGTTGATTCAGTCGGACAACATCACGGCAGTCGCCCACGTAAACAGACAGGGCGGCACAAGAAGCAGGAGGGCAATGGCAGAAGCTGCAAGGATTCTCCGTTGGGCAGAAAATCATGTGTTAGCACTGTCAGCTGTGTTCATCCCGGGAGTGGACAACTGGGAAGCAGACTTCCTCAGCAGACACGATCTGCACCCGGGAGAGTGGGGACTTCATCCAGAAGTCTTCCACATGATTGTGGTCCATTGGGAAAGACCAATGGTGGACATGATGGCGTCCCGCCTCAACAAAAAACTGGACAGGTATTGCGCCAGGTCAAGAGACCCTCAGGCAATAGCTGTAGACGCTCTGGTAACACCATGGGTGTACCAGTCAGTGTATGTGTTTCCTCCTCTGCCTCTCATACCAAAAGTACTGAGAATTATACGGCAAAGGGGAGTAAGAACGATACTCGTGGCTCCGGATTGGCCAAGAAGAACTTGGTACCCGGAACTTCAGGAGATGCTCACGGAAGATCCGTGGCCTCTACCTCTAAGACGGGACCTGCTTCAGCAGGGACCGTGTCTATTCCAAGACTTACCGCGGCTGCGTTTGACGGCATGGCGGTTGAACGCCGAATCCTAAGGGAAAAAGGCATTCCGGAAGAGGTCATCCCTACCCTGGTAAAAGCCAGGAAGGAGGTGACTGCACAACATTATCACCGCATTTGGAGAAAATATGTTGCGTGGTGTGAGGCCAGGAAGGCCCCGACGGAGGAATTTCAACTGGGTCGATTCCTACATTTCCTGCAAACAGGATTGTCTATGGGCCTCAAATTAGGGTCCATTAAGGTTCAAATTTCGGCCCTGTCGATTTTCTTCCAGAAAGAATTGGCTTCAGTTCCTGAAGTCCAGACTTTTGTAAAAGGAGTACTACATATACAGCCCCCGGTTGTGCCCCCAGTGGCACCGTGGGATCTTAATGTAGTTTTGGATTTTCTCAAATCCCATTGGTTTGAGCCACTCAAATCGGTGGATTTGAAATATCTTACATGGAAAGTAACCATGCTACTGGCCCTGGCTTCAGCCAGGAGAGTGTCAGAATTGGCGGCTTTATCGTATAAAAGCCCATATCTGATTTTCCATTCGGACAGGGCAGAACTGCGGACGCGTCCTCACTTTCTGCCTAAGGTGGTTTCAGCGTTTCACCTGAACCAGCCTATTGTGGTGCCTGCGGCTACTAGCGATTTGGAGGATTCCAAGTTGCTGGACGTTGTCAGAGCATTGAAAATATATATTTCAAGGACGGCTGGAGTCAGAAAATCTGACTCGCTGTTTATACTGTATGCACCCAACAAGCTGGGTGCTCCTGCTTCTAAGCAGACGATTGCTCGTTGGATTTGTAGCACAATTCAACTTGCACATTCTGTGGCAGGCCTGCCACAGCTTAAATCTGTCAAGGCCCATTCCACAAGGAAGGTGGGCTCATCTTGGGCGGCTGCCCGAGGGGTCTCGGCATTACAACTCTGCCGAGCAGCTACGTGGTCAGGGGAGAACACGTTTGTAAAATTCTACAAATTTGATACCCTGGCTAAGGAGGACCTGGAGTTCTCTCATTCGGTGCTGCAGAGTCATCCGCACTCTCCCGCCCGTTTGGGAGCTTTGGTATAATCCCCATGGTCCTGACGGAGTCCCAGCATCCACTAGGACGTCAGAGAAAATAAGATTTTACTTACCGATAAATCTATTTCTCGTAGTCCGTAGTGGATGCTGGGCGCCCATCCCAAGTGCGGATTGTCTGCAATACTTGTACATAGTTATTGTTACAAAAAAATCGGGTTGTTATTGTTGTGAGCCGTCTGTTCAGAGGCTCCTACGTTTGTCATACTGTTAACTGGGTTCAGATCACAAGTTGTACGGTGTGATTGGTGTGGCTGGTATGAGTCTTACCCGGGATTCAAAATCCTTCCTTATTGTGTACGCTCGTCCGGGCACAGTATCCTAACTGAGGCTTGGAGGAGGGTCATAGGGGGAGGAGCCAGTACACACCACCTAGTGGTCAAACTTTTAAATTTTGTGCCCTGTCTCCTGCGGAGCCGCTATTCCCCATGGTCCTGACGGAGTCCCAGCATCCACTACGGACTACGAGAAATAGATTTATCGGTAAGTAAAATCTTATTTTTTTTTCTGCTGTTCATAACAGTTACTCTAGGATCGACCTTATTCTTCTAGACAAGACTACTAGACATTACTTGGTCGGATCACGCCCCTATACTGTGGTCCTGGGACATAGGTTCGCCTCTCCCCCCCGCCCTAGTGACTCCCAGAATATCAATTGACGAATCCTGAGACTCTGAAGGCCCTTACTGACTCTCTGTCAATGTATATGCAGACCAATGCCCCTGAGGATACTTCTATCTTCACGTATTGGTGTGCTCTGAAAGCCGTGCTCCATGGCACGTCCATCCAAAAAGGGGCTCAGCTCAAGGCTCACTCTAAGAAAACGCAGGCCGACTTGGAGTTGTCTCTACGGTCTTTGGAGTCCCAGAATCAAACACACCCTACTCGGGCTTTACGTAAACAACTTCAAGAGGTGCAAACCCAACTCCAGAAGCTTTTCATGCTTCGTATGCACGGCCCTAGCTCACTTTCGCAGCAACTTCTATATGGCTGGAAACAAGGCCACCCGTTTGTTAGCGCGTAAACTTCGTAGCCACCAGGCCCGTAATCGTATCAAATGCCTCATTGCCCCTTCAGGCAAGCCATGTCTTAATCCCCTTGATATTGCTAATTTATTCTCTAACTTTTATGCCAAATTATATAGCCTGCGTGAAGATTTTACTATACCTCAGCCCTCTGCAGCTTCTATCTCCGCCTTTTTAGATGGCCATCGTCCCCCCTCATTAGATGACGACACCCTGACATCCCTGAATGCCCCTTGGTCTCTGGAAGAGATACAACTTGTAATTCGGCAATTGCCAAAAGACAAAGCCCCCAGGCCTGATGGCTTTATTAACTCCTTTTACTCCACGTTCAGTGAGGTACTCTCCCCTCTCCTCCTGCAGCTCTACTCCCAGGTCTCCAATACAGGGTCCTTCCCGGCGGAAATGGTTGAAGCTCAAATCGTAACCATCCCGAAGCCAGGTAAAGACCCTTCTGACTGTGAGAACTACCGACCTATTGCTCTTCTTAACACCGATTTAAAAATATATGCTAAGCTAATAGCCAATTGCTTGAATCCTTTACTCCCATGTCTCATACACCCAGACCAAGTTGGTTTTGTCCTTGGCCATCAGGCCCCCGACAACACCCGGAGAGTCCTCGATCTGGTTGAGTGGTCTTCCCGCACTAAATTGTTTCTCTTACTCTCTCTCGATGCCGAAAAGGCGTTTGATCGCCTCCATTGGGGTTATATGCGTCAGGTGTTATCCAGGTTTGGTCTCCACGGGGACATCCTCCGCTCTATTTTAGCTCTTTATGATGGCCCTTCTGGTAGAATATTTAGTAATGGTTTTCTTTCCTCCCCGTTTCATATTTCCAATGATACCAGACAGGGGTACCCACTTTCCCCGCTGATATTCGTGCTAGCTATTGAACCCCTCACCCAAATGATTTGACTATCTCCGAAATTCCCAGGTCTTACTGTATGTGACACTTCTCATAAGCTCTGCCTTTTCGCAGATGATTTTATTTTTCCTTAATTATCAATATTTCCTAAAAACACATTATATATTTATAGTGCCGGCCGGCAATACACAAAATCAATAAAATATCCCAATAAAATCAATACTTATTCTCTAAATGATTAATTTCATATGCACATGTGAGTTATAACTATCCACACAAAATGAAATTCCCTTATTTACTAAGCAACTCTGGCTTATAATATCTCTCTAGTGAGACAGATATTATGTACATAACATGTATCAAACTATGTAACTCTTATACTCAAATACATTGTAAATAAGTTTCCCAAATTCACAGTGGACCATGTACCTTTGTAGCAATGTTATATAGTACTTATGTCCATATGTCCGTTAATATGATTAGTAGAACACGCGTTAGTGGCAATGAGTTGAGCAGTCTTACTATCAGCTTATTAGTAGTATTTAAAGCAGTTCATGCAAAAGCTGATTGTAAATGATAGTCACTGTCCCGCAGTGATATATAATAGATTTGTGTACCGTACAATAGCCTCTGTTCAGTCACAATGCATGTGACGATCCTCCTAGCTGGTCTTTCACGGGTAGCCTTTTAACGGAGTGGAACATGCATCTGCTTTCTCCACGGTGTGATGCCTTTTTCCTCCCGGCCGGTGCAAGTACCCTCGACCTTATCCGGAGTCCGTGGGCAAGTGATTGAAGAGGCGTCTCCCTGCTACGGGAGTAAAACTCAGCTAGTCGGCTGATAGAAATTTTCCGCTGTAGTATGTAACCGGAGGTGATGACAGACGCGTTTCCCCGCCTACTCGCAAGCATCGGCGGCTTCCTCAGTGTCATGACACTGTACATGTATGTTTAATAAAATGTTACTATCAAGGTGTGTGTGTTTTGTTTTTATTTGGGTATTTTTTTTGTAATAGAACTACAGGTACCAGCGGGTCTGTTTCCCCCCGCATGCTGGTACTTGTGGTTCTCCAAGTACCAGCTTGCGGGGGAGGCTTGCTGGGACTTGTAGTACTGCTACAAAAAACAATATTATTTTTTTACACAAAAGGCTATCAGCCCCACATCCGCCACCCTTGGATGGGGGGGGACAGCATCGGGCTTCACCCCTGGCCCTTGGGTGGCTGGAGGGGGGACCCCTTGATTTAAGGGGACCCCACTCCTCCAGGGTACCCCAGCCAGGGGTGACTAGTTGATGATTTAATGCCAGGGCTGCAGGGACCAATATAAAAGTGTCCCCCGGCTGTGGCATTATCTCTCTGACTAGTGGAGCCCGGTGCTGGTGTTAAAAATATGGGGGACCCCTACGTCTTTTGTCCCCCATATTTTTTGCACCAGGACCAGGCGCAGAGCCCGGTGCTGGTTGTTGAAATATGGGGGAACCCCTGTCAATTTTTTCCCTGTATTTTTACAACCAGGACCGGCTCAAAGAGCCCGAGGCTGGTTGTGCTTAGGAGGGGAGACCCCACGCAATTTTTTTTATCTGATTTGTAACTCTTTCCCACCCCTTCCCACTGATAAACATGTACGGATCTCACAGATCCATGCATGCCTATCAGAACACGGTAAAAAAAGCAGGTCTATTTGAAAACTGCTTTTTTTTACGATTTGTTTTTTGTCACGCCAGTGTTTGGCTATTGCCGTCAGTGATTGGGAATACGAATTTTTAGTAAATTACAGAGTTGTATAAAATAACAGGCATATTTGACTGATGGTGTATTCAGTCGTATTTTTTTCGTGGACTTCCAAAAAAATACGAATGCCCTCATCACTGCCAAGATTTCAGTTTAGTAAATTCCCGAGATGACACTTTGATGAAAAAACACCAAATCGGTCAAAATCGGGAGCTTAGTAAATATACCCCAGTGTTGGGTGAATATCATCTTTAGAATGACTCATAGAGGAGAATTCAATTGTTTGAAAAGTCGGTTGTGTGTCTGTTCTTTCCTGTCTATTAGATCGGAACAGACACCCAACTGACTTTTCAAACAACTGAATACCCCCTTGTACTGTAGGGACATGGTATCAGGGAAGTACAAGTCCCAAATATAGGGGGGTATTCAATTGTTTGAAAAGTCAGTTGGGTGTCTGTTTTTTTCCGATCTAATAGACAGGAAAAAACAGACACCCAACCAACTCATTTTTTTTCAGGATCCTCAGTCAGACGTTCTGCTATGCAAGAATTTAAAGTGATGTCCAAGTAGGCACCAACGTGTTTCGGCTAAACATCATGTTTCATCAAGGGGGAAGTCTGATGTCTAAATGAAACACAAAGGACCATTTTCTTACTTATACTTCTTTTTATACTTTGCATAGAGTCAATTGACAGTGTTATTGGATAAAAAAGATAACCACATACATTCAAGTAGTCCCCCCGATTTTTATAATGTCAAACATACAAGTCGTCAGTCTTTTGATTTGTAAATTCGCTTGTAAACTCACACAATTAAATATGTGCCTCCGGCCAGTGAAATTTCTCAAACTGCATGCATTTTATGCTATCTGTCCATTCAGAAAATAACAAAGAGCTACATTAAACATACAGATGAGTCCTAGCTCATCTTTGCCGCTAACAGGAGCACATGGGTGCATACGCTCCCGCAAACAGGTCGCACGCGGGCGTGGCAAGTTGCAATCGCGATGCAGATGCACCAGTGTCCCATTCTGAACAATCACCAGCAAGGGCACATCTGTATGCATTACGTTTGTCAATACTGAATGGGGCTGTAACTTGGGTGGTGCAGCCAGTGCCATCGCACAGAGCGCAGATGCCCTGTGGCCCCAACCAGCAGCCGCCGCAGTCTGTTATGTTTATTACTAATATACATCTCAGTTCACCATCCTGGCTGAAGCTGAGCTGAATGAGTTCTGCATCCCCGACTCCTACAGTCAAAGGGAGAGACGTCATGACATTGAGACATCTCTCAAGAGTGACTGCTACCAGGCACGATGAACAGAGGAACTGTTCCTTGGCTGGATGCAACAAAAAGGTAAGCAGGAGAGGGGGGGGGTGATAATGAGGAGGAATGATGAGTAGGAGGAATGATGATGATGAGGATGATGATGATGAGGAGGAAGAATTATGATGATGATGAGGGTCTACTCTTTACTGTGGTGTAATGTGTATAAGGGGCTCTAATGTGTTGTGTAATGTGTATAAGGTGCTATTCTGTGTGGCTTTTAACGTGTATAAGGGGCTCTACTGTGTGGCGTAACATGTATAACGGGCTTTACTGTGGCATAATGTGTATAAGGGGCTCTACTGCGTAGCATAACAAGTATAAGTGGTACTACTGTGGAGTAACATGTATAAGGGACTCTCATACTTTGGCATAATGTGTATACATGTCTTTACTGTGTGTCATAATGTGCATACGTGGCTGTACTTTGTGGCATAATGTGTAACGGGCACTGCTGTGTGGTAATGTGTATTAGGGCCTCTCATGTATGGCATAACATGTTTAAGGGGTATTACAGTGTGGCGTGTATAAGGGTTACTTCTGTGTAGTGTAACAGGTATAAGGTGCACTACAGTGTGGCGTAATATCTACATGGGGGTACTACTGTGTGGTGTAATGTGAATAACAAGCACTACAGTGCAGTCTAATGTGAATTGTAATTATTCTGTGGGAACTCTCTTCCCCCACAATGCCACGCCCATTGATTTTTGCTGCCATCCCTATTTCAAATATGGGGGGAAGGGAGGGGGGGCACCCATTCTCTTTCTGGAACAGGGCACCAAAATGTCTAATTATGGCTGTGATACTTAAAGGGCCCCAGAAAATAATACTGTAGATATCTTGATGGGTCATACTTATTTAATAATTTATTTTTGAGGCAATATTGTTAAAAAATAAGAACATTTTAAATATGAAGACATTACGATTTGTATGTCAATAGTGGCCATCATAATTAATAATATAAGTAGATCCATGTTGGCACTTGTAGTGCCACAAGTGTGTAATCCAATTGGTAGTTTTATAATGAATGGATTCATTATTAATGTGTGTCAATTTTAAACTTTATAATTTTTACACTTTATTGCACCCATTAATAACATATTTAAATACTTATGGATCATCAATCATTTGAGTATTAATGAGTACAAATGAATACATATGTTTAATGTGGCTCTTTATTAGGTTCTGTCCAGACAGATAGCTCAGAATGCATGTACTGTCGTTTGATCAATCTCTCTGGCCAGAGGCATTTTTGGTGAGTTTTCAGTGAGTTTCTGGCAGGTTTGTCCTTTATATCTGCCAAAAATTGCTGAAACTTGCTGTCGATTTTCATTCTAAGCCACAAAATTGCCTTCCATTACGTCTGTTGACTTTGAGGACAAAGTCGTTGAAATCTCAATGCACGTTCTGGTGACTTCAAACTCATCAATATACCACAATCTATTACATTTGGCCCAATGTGCGAATTTCTTATGAAGAGCATTGAAAGGACAAAACTGCGATTGGTCAAGTGCAGGGATAACACAAAACTAAAGATTAACACATGTGCAAACATAGGGCCTAATTCAGACTCGTCGCTGATGAGCGTAAATCTATATGCGCCGGTACGCACATGTGCAAGGTCCTAAACTGGGTTCTCTGCAGAACGCAGTTTAAGACCTGGAGGGGGGTGGGAATGGGGTGTTGCCGCCAAGTTTTGTGGGCGCTGACGCTCCATTTAAGGGGCACGGTCCGGGCAACACAGACGGTCCGGACCATTGCTGGGGCTGGTAACGGTGGCTGCATGACATCATTGCGATCCAAAACATGGCGGGTAGCCATCTGACTTCGCAGCTAGACTGCGTAGGCAGAGGGCTACTCAACCCATGCAAAAGTATCGCCGCTGTGCGATGCTTTTGCATGTCTAGGAGGGGGCTGCAGGACTTGGCATGCGGAGCGGACTTGCCCTGTGCTGGGCGTCCCTACTCATGTCAGAGAAAATGGTTGTACAGTGCATCCGGAAAGTATTCACAGCGCTTCACTTTTTCCACATTTTGTTATGTTACAGCCTTATTCAAAAATTTAATAAATTCATTTTTGTCCTCAAAATTCTACACACAATGCCCCATAATGACAATGTGAAAAAAATATTTTTTTAGATTTTTGCTAATTTATTAAAAATAAAAGACTAAGAAATCACATGTAGATAATGTAAGTCTTTTCACAGCCTTTGCCATGAAGCTCATAATTGAGCTCAGGTGCATCCTGTTTCCACTGATCATTCTCAAGATGTTACTACAGCTTAATTGGAGTCCACCTGTGGTAAATTATGTTGATTGGTCATGATTTGGAAAGGTACACATTTGTCTGTATAAGGTCCCACACTTGACAGTGCATGTCTGAGCACAAACCAAGCATGAAGTCAAATGAATTGCCTGTAGACCTCCAAGACCGGATTGTCTCTGGGCACAAATCTGGGGAAGGATACAGGATGCTGCTTTGAACGTCCCAATGAGCACAGTGGCCTCCATCATTCGTAAATGGAAGAAATTCGGAACCACCAGGACTCTTCCTAGAGTTGGCCGGCCATCTAAACTGAGCGATCGGGGGACAAGGGCCTGAGTCATGGAGGTGACCAAGAACCCGAAGGTCACTCTGTCAGAGCTACAGCATTCCTCTGTGGAGAGAGGAGAAACTTCCAGAAGGACAACCATCTCTGCAGCAATCCACCAATCAGGCCTGTATAGTCGAGTGGCCAGACGGAAGCCACTCCTTAGTAAAAAGCACATGGTAGCCCACCTGGAGTTTGCCAAAATGCACCTGAAGGACTCTCAGACCATGAGAAACAAAAGTCTCTGGTCTGATGAGACAAAGATTGAACTCTTTGGCGTGAATGGCTGGCGTCATGTTTGGAGTAAACCAGGCACCGCTCATCACCAGGTCAATACCATCCCTACAGTGAAGCATGATGGTGGCAGCATCATATTGTGGGGATGATTTTCAGCGGCAGGGACTGGGAGACTAGTCAGGATAGAGGGAAAGATGAATGCAGCAATGTACAGAGACATCCTGGATGAAAACCTGCTCCAGACCGTTCTTGACCTCAGACTGGGGCGACGGTTTATCTTTCAGTGGGACAAAAAAACCCTAAGCACACATCCAAGATATCAAAGGACTGGCTTCAGGATAACTCTGTGAATGTCCTTGAGTGGCCCAGCCAGAGCCCAGTCTTGAATCCGATTGAACATCTCTGGAGAGATCAGAAAATGGCTGTGCACCGATGCTTCCCATCCAACCTGATGGAGCTTGAGAGGTGCTGCAAAGAGGAATGGGCGAAACTGCCCAAAGATAGGTGTGCCAAGCTTGTGGCATCATATTCAAAAATACTTGAGGCTATAATTGCTGCCAAAGGTGCATCAACAAAGTATTGAGCAAAGACTGTGAATACTTATGTACATGTGATTTCTTAGTTTTTTTATTTTTAATACATTTGCAAAATTGTCAAAAAACTTTTTTCACATTGTCATTATGGAGGATTATATGTAGAATTTTAGGGAAAAAAATTAATGTATTCTATTTTGGAATAACGCTGTAACATAACAAAATGTGGAAAAAGTCAAGCGTTATGAATACTTTCCGATTGCACTGTATATGTGCGTTTGTTTATAGAGAATGTAGATGCGGTCTGCGGGTGATGTGTAGAGATGGGCAAATCAATCTGTACAATTCTCACATTCAGTGGGTCTACATTCTCTAATCAGTTTTCATAGTGAAGACAATCAGCAATGATATGTTGCCTAGGCAGCTGCAGAACTAGATAGAGTAATAATATACAGTATACAAGACATGCGAAACATCAGGTTTATCAAATACTGTTTACATAAGTACCGAGCACTTTGTTATGTCAGACACTGAAGTGGTCATTCCGAGTTGATCGCAGCCAGCAACTTTTTGCTGCTGCTGCTGCGATCAACTAGTCCACACCTATGGGGGAGTGTATTTTAGCTTAGCAGGGCTGCGATCGCTTGTGCAGCCCTGCTAAGCTAAAAATATTTAATGCAGAACAAGACTAGCCCTGGACATACTTAACCTGTGCGACGATCTTAGCGATGCTGAGGCCGGCTTTGACGTCAGACATCCGCCCTTCGTTCTCCTGGACACGCCTGCGTTTTCTTCTCCGCTCCCGGAAAACGTCAGGCAACAGTCTGGTGACACCCAGGAACACCTTCTTTCTGTCAATCTTCTTGCGGTCGTCTCTGCGACCGCTTTCTTCGTTGTCAGTGCCGTAACCCGGCGACCCCTGTCACCGGGCAACGGCGCGTGTGCGCAGTACGGCCGCCGCGCATGCGCATTCCAGACCCGTTCGCACTGCAGTGACAAACCGCTGCGTGCGAACGGGTCGGAATGACCCCCTGTGATCCAAGAAACTGTTTACACACCACACACAATATAAAAGTAACTTTATAGCAGTTCTTCCTCGATAATGTTTTTGGAAAGGGAAACTGAGCAAAGTCATGGAAGACTAACCGACAAGTAACTGGAGAATGAATGTGAATTGTTGCTGACTTCAGGAGCAACACACAGAACTCAAAGCACCAGAGTAGAAGGTGGAGATGAGTAAGAATACAGAAAATCATATGGGTCAATTCAATTACGCGTGACTAAGTCGCTCCCGCGAGTAAGGCTGCATAGAAAAATCTAAGAGTCCGGGGCGAGAACGGGCTGTGAGGGGTCGAGTCTTTCTACGCCCCCCTCATTCCTAAGTGACTTGACCTCATCATTTGAGAAATCCCTGTAGGCTATCAAAAACATCCAGAGTCAAATCCAGAGTGTCAGGGGCAGATACTGCAATACGTAAAGTGAGCACTTAATTAGAAGCACAGAGTCTCCCAATAACTGTTTGTATATTCTATTGGGATGCTGTTCTATCACAGCAAAAACTACGATCGTTCTACTCACATGCTGGGGGCCACTCAGCACAGGGCAAAGGTCGCACAGTATGTGTTGCACCTCCCCGCGATACGATCGCAATCGACCGCAAAAACCTCAAATAGAGGTTAACCTCTGCTCACTCAGCACGGCTGCAAAGGCATGGGCACCGTCGGCATGTTTCCCCTTGCAGGAAACACACACGACGTCATGGGCTGGCCCCGAAAACTGCCATGACACTCTTGCGTTTCCTGCTCTCACCTCCTCCCCCCCCCCCAATGCCACGTTGCAGCCCTCAGACGCCAATTCCCTGTCAATCAATATGCAATCGCATGCTTCAGGCATGCAATCACATAGTGAAGGGTCCCGGAGGCGCACTACAGCTGCTGCGCATGCACAGACCCTTTGGATGTGGCCTTGCGTGCAAACACATCGACTGTGTCCAGGTCTGAATAAGGTCCTAAGCCTGGAGAAGTGATAAAGCGTAAAGGTGATAACGCATCAGCCAATCGGCTCCTAACTGTCATTTTTCAAACCCAGCCTGTAATTTAACAGGAGCTGATTGGCTGGTGCGTTATCACCTTCCACTTTATCACTTCTCCAGGCTTAAGACATCTGCCTCCAAGTGTGGTATAAAAGATCTACCATGTCTAGGTCGACAGTCATTAGGTCAACACTGACAAAAAGGTCGACATGATAGGTCAACAGTGACAAAAGGTCAACACAGGAAAGGTTAACAGGTACAAAAGGGCAACACAGGAAAAGGATAACACTGTAAATGGTTGATGCAAGGTTGACAGAGCCGTTTCTTGTGGCGAGCGAGGTGTGCCGTCGCACGTGGTGTCTGCTGCGGCTCTTGGTGGCTCTGTTGGTGCTCCCACTCCTCCCCGTCATTACCAGTCCGCTCCAGGGGCGGAGTTTCGTGTAATGACGACGCAAACGCGTCATTGCACAAAACTCTGCTCCCAGATCAGAGTAGTAATGACGTGGAGGTGTGGGAGCCAGGACACTCACAAACGGACGGACGGGCGGGAACAAATGTGTGGGTGGCACAAAGTAATTCTCTTTGCATTTACTGGCACATAGGGGGTCATTCCGAGTTGTTCGCTCGCAAGGCGATTTTAGCAGAGTTGCTCACGCTAAGCCGCCGCCTACTGGGAGTGAATCTTAGCATCTTAAAATTGCGAACGAAGTAATCGCAATATTGCGATTACACACCTCGTAGCAGTTTCTGAGTAGCTTCAGACTTACTCGGCATCTGCGATCAGTTCAGTGCTTGTCGTCCCTGGTTTGACGTCACAAACACACCCAGCGTTCGCCCAGACACTCCTCCGTTTCTCCGGCCACTCCTGCGTTTTTTCCGGAAACGGTAGCGTTTTTTCCCACACGCCCATAAAACGGCCTGTTTCCGCCCAGTAACAGCCATTTCCTGTCAATCACATTACGATCGCCAGAACGATGAAAAAGCCGTGAGTAAAATTACTAAGTGCATAGCAAATTTACTTGGCGCAGTCGCAGTGCGGACATTGCGCATGCGCATTAAGCGGAAAATCGCTGCGATGCGAAGATTTTTACCGAGCGAACAACTCGGAATGAGGGCCATAGTTTTGTAAATTCCCAGAAACGAACTGGGGGGTAATCTAACATGAAAAAATCATCTCCTTTGAAATATGTGGCAGTGATGAGAAGAACAAAAAAAATAAAAATAAAGTATAACCCCCCCAAAATCTGCTTGCTTGTCGTCACCGGTCTACAGTCCTTGTTTTTTTTATTGGCTGCCACCATATGTGAAAACAAGGTCAGCTCGCTGCGAGTTTCAAGGTTACAATAAGGCAACTTTTTGTACTGTTTGCTTTATCATTTCCTAGTATAACGTTAAAGGGAAAGTCAACAAGCATGACACCCGTCCCAGAGCATGAAACCTCTGGAAACCAGCATGAATTCCAGAGCATGAAACCCCTGGCAACCAGCATGGATCACAGAACATGAAACCCCTGGCTGTGATGTTAGTGTATTAGAATGCTTAATATTTGTAGACACTCCCTTACTAATCTGTGTAAGCCTGAATCTTCAGTGATGGTCCCTGGGACCAGGGGGATGCTGGGAAGTGGGTGGTCCAGTGTGCAGTGTGCCTGGAGTTGGCGATGGAATAAACAGCACAGCAGTGAACTCACATGTCTCTGTGTCCTGATGACTGGATTTACAAACAACAAGTCGAGCCACTGAGTCCTCACACAATGCCAGAGAGACCGTACCAGAAAGTTGGCGCAGATTTGTTTGATTGTAATGGGAAAACGTACATTGGCATGACTGATTATTACTCTAACTACCCTGAGGTGAAGACACTACATACAAATACTAGTAAAGCCGTAATCAATTGCATGAAGTCAATCTTTGCAAGGCATGGTGTTCCTATGGAAGTGTTCACTGACAATGGTCCTCAGTTTTCCAGTGCTGAATTTAGACAATTTGCTGATGAGTGGGAATTTGTCCATACTACGTCAAGTCCCCACTATCCACGCTCAAATGGGTTGGTGGAAAGTTCAGTAAAAACTGTAAAGAGTCTCATGAAAAAAGCTCAAGAAGGTAAAGAAGATTTCTACAAAAGTATTTTAATCTACCGCAGTACACCTTTACAGAATGGACTTTCTCCTGCACAAATGCTGATGGGAAGGAGGATTAGAGCAAATCTCCCGATACATGATGAACTGCTTAATACACATAACTCAGCGTTGATCAGACTGAGTAAGGAACGTCAACAGGCGAAACAGAAACTGTTCCATGACAGGCGAACAAAAAGCTTATCTGATCTAAAATCGGGTGACCAAGTCCGTCTCAGAGATCACGAGAAAGGTATTTGGGTGCAGAAAGTTATTGTGCAAGCACAAGTAGCACCAAGATCTTATACTATACGTACAGAGCGTGGAACGGAAGTAAGAAGAAATCGGGTGGATTTAAGATCTCAACCTAACCATAATGAAGACAACTTGACTGAAAAATACCCTTCATCTGACATGTATGATGATCCTGATAATGGTGAACAAACCAAGATTCTAGAAAGGTCCAACATGGTCGATGAAACACAGACTGTGTATGAAAGACCCAAAAGGGAAATACGCAGACCTGAGAGACTCATTGAAACGTGTTAGATGATGTTCTTAATATGACGTTGTTAATTGTTGCATTGAAGTGTACTGGGCTTATCTTTAAAGAAAAGAGGATCTGATGTTAGTGTATTAGAATGCTTAATATTTGTAGACACTCCCTTACTAATCTGTGTAAGCCTGAATCTTCAGTGATGGTCCCTGGGACCAAGGGGATGCTGGGAGGTGGGTGGTCCAGTGTGCAGTATGTCTGGAGTTGGTGATAGAATAAACAGCACAGCAGTGAACTCGAATGTTTCTGTGTCCTGATGACTGGATTTACAAACATATGAACAAAACACTGGCAACTAGCATGGATTCCAGAGCATGAAACCCCTGCCAACCAGCATGGATCCCTGAGCATGAATCCCCTGGCAACCAGCATGACACCCAGTGCGTGCAACCCTTGGCAACAAGCAGGTAATTTAAAAGTAATTAGAAGCTTTACTGTAGGGAATAATGTATCACGGCATTGTGGTGTGTGACATAATATGGTGTAGGGGGCATTACTGTGGTTGGCTTATAATATGGTGGATTTTTTTTTCTACTGTGTTGGCTGTGATCTGTTGGTGCAGGGTCAAAAACTGGAGTGTAAGGTGGTCTTTTCAGGCAAAACCACGCCCATTTTAGTGAGGCGGCGCAGGTTTACATCTCGCACTGGGAGCCAAATTGGCAAGAAATAGCCCTGAAGGTTGACACAACATTTTTTTTACACTTTGGTGACATTTTCACCGTCAGAGCACAGGGAACCCCAATTAGTGCACCATGTCCCCTTGGATGGCTCGTTTTGCTCGCCATGCTGCGGGCAAGGTTACTATTCCCAATTGTAGTCTACGTGGATGGTAATGTATGAAAAAGTTGTATGAAATGCATAAAAACCTTCAAAAGTTGTGTCGCCATGTGTTGACCATATGTGTGTCGACTATTCCCATACCGACCATTTGAACCTGTCTATCTTTTCCAGTGTCAACCTTTTGTCAGTGGCGACCTTTTGGGGTTGACCTAGACATTGTGTGTCTATACATCGGAACCCCAGGAGACCAACGCCAGAATGCCAACAGTCTGCATCCTGACTGTAAGTATAGCGGGTGGGTTAGGGTTAGGGCCGGGGGAAGGGAGGGTAGGTTACGTGCCACCTGGGGAGGTTAGGGTTAGGCTGTGGATATGGTGGGGGAGTAGGGTTAGGCTATGGGGAGGGGGGTTACGTTTAGGCACCACCGGGGGGAAGTTAGGGTTATGCACTAATGGGGGAGGTTAGAGTTAGGTTGCGGAAAGGAAGGGTTAGGGGGTAGGAGATAGCATACTTACCTCGCCCTGTCAGGATTTTAAAGATTGGGATACCGGCGTCGGTATTGCATTCTATCAGTATACATTATTTTCTTATTGCTAATTACACAAAGTCTCAGGTACATCAGGAGTTACATTTAAAGTGACCACGTTGAATATGACTAAAAATCTAGTCTATACTCATATTGGTCAACACACACAAAATAACATACCCGATTAAGCATTATCCCTTAGAAAGTTACATCATTACTATAGACACAAGTATTGAAGTTACCATTACACATGGAAAACTCATGCAGGCCAGGCTATTAAGACCTACGGCACGTCTACATTCCCTTCTTGGTTAGTAATGTGGTTGCATGAGGCTTTTTCACAATCAGTTCTACCTTCAGGATAAACTGAACAGGAAGAATAACAAGTAGAATCAGAGGTGAATTTAGACCTCATGGGGCCCTAAGCAAGACACCAATTTGGGGCCCCCCTTCCTCAAACAATCCTCAGTGTGCCCCCCGCCCCACCAATTGTAGCAGACAGGTCCTGCTGCCCCCAGTCAGTGTATGCTCCCCGATCTGCCTATAGCCGATTATAGCAGGCGGATGGCAGTTGTACTAGTGTATTGATCATGATTTATTGCCAGTTATTTATATAGCGCACACACAGTGGCGTAGCTACTGCCCCCGCAGCCCTCGCGGTGGCTTGAGGGCGAGGGGCTGCGGGGGCGCCACTGATTTAGCGCAGATTGACATGCAGACGAGCGTCCGCATGTCAATCTGCGGTCTCCTTCCCTCTGCTGCTGTAAGGAGGGACACGGAGGGCACAGCGCGCTCCTCTCCCGTGTCCCTCCTGGGTCTCCGGCGGGTCTAATAAAGGAAGTGCCGTTCGTGAGCTCTGATTGGCTCACGAACCGGCACTTCCTTTAACAGACCCGCCGGAGACCCAGGAGGGACACAGGAGAGGCGCGCTGTGCCCTCCGTGTCCCTCCAACACAAAGGAGTGAGGGGGGGAGAGCGGGGGAGCGCGGCATTGGGGGAGCATATGTGGCAGGCACTGAGGGGGCATATGTGGCACTGGGGGGGGTATATTTAGCACTGGGGCACGTGAGTACCTGGCACTGTGGGGGAATATCTGACTCTGGGGGCATATGTGGCACTGGGGGGGTATATTTGGCACTGGGGGCACGTGAGTACCTGGCACTGTGGGGGAATATCTGGCACTGGGGGGGTATATTTGGCACTGGGGGCACGTGAGTACCTGGCACTGTGGGGGAATATCTGGCACTGGGGCATATGTGGCACTGGGGGGTATATTTAGCACTGGGGGCATGTGAGTACTTGGCACTGTGGGGGAATATTTGGCACTGGGGGCATATGTGGCACTGGGGGGGGGGGGTATATTTGGCACTGGGGGCACGTGAGTACCTGGCACTGTGGGGGAATATCTGGCACTGGGGGCATATGTGGCACTGGGGGGGTATATTTGGCACTGGGGGCACATGAGTACCTGGCACTGTGGGGGAATATCTGGCACTGGGGGCATATTTGGCACTGGGGGGTATATGTGTACCTGGCACATGGGGGGGGGCTATATTTGGCACTGGGGGCATGTGAGTACCTGGCACTGTAGGGGAATACCTGGCACTGGGGGCATATGTGACACTGGGAGCACGGCCCTAGCAACAAGCACTACCCCCTAGCAACGAGCATGACACCCAGTGCATGAAACCCCTGGCAACGAGCATGACACCCTGAGCATGAAAATCCCTGGCACCGTGCATGGAACCAAGAGCATGAAACCCCTGGCAACGAGCAGGTAATTTAAAAGTAATTAGAAGCCTTACTGTAGAACTTAATGTGTAATGGGCATTACGGTGTGTGGCATAATGTATCACGGACATTGCGGTGTGTGTCATAATGTGTCACAGGCATTACACTGTAGCATACTATATCACGGGCATAGTGGTATGTGGTATAATGTCTCAGGGGCATTGCAGTGTGGCATAATGTATAACGGGCATTGCGGTATGTGGCATAGGGTATAACGGGCATTGCGGTATGTGTCATAGGCATTACGGTGTATGGTATACTATATCACGGGCATTGTGATATGTGGTATAATGTCTCAGGGTTATTGCGGTGTGTGGCATAATGTATCAAGGACATTGCGGTGTGTGTCATAATGTGTCAGGCATTACGGTGTGTTGTATACTATATCACGGGCATTGTGGTATGTGGTATAATGTCTCAGGATCATTGTGGTGTGTGTCATACTGTGTCACAGACATTGTATGTGCTATAATGTATCAGGGGCATTGCAGTGTGTAGCATAATGTATAACGGGCATTGCGATTCCTGTCATAATGTGTCACAGGCATTACGGTGTGTGGCATAATGTATCACGGACATTGCGGTGTGTGTCATAATGTGTCAGGCATTACGGTGTGTTGTATACTATATCACGGGCATTGTGGTATGTGGTATAATGTCTCAGGATCATTGTGGTGTGTGTCATACTGTGTCACAGACATTGTATGTGCTATAATGTATCAGGGGCATTGCAGTGTGTAGCATAATGTATAACGGGCATTGCGATTCCTGTCATAATGTGTCACAGGCATTACGGTGTGTGGCATAATGTGTCGGGGGCATTACGGTGTGTGCATATTGTGTCATGTGCATTATTGTGTGTGGCATAATGTCTAAGGGCCATTGCAGTATGTGGCATAATGTATACTGGGCATTACTATTAGGAGGAAAAATGACAAAAAATGTAAGGGGCATGAATCAGGATTATTTTTCTTTCCTGTGGTGGCTAACGTCTGGGCGTGCAGGTTGCAAAACTGGGGTATAAGGTAGTCTTTTCCGGCAATGCCACACCCCTTTATGCAAAGCCACGCCGATTCAAATGAAGCCACGCCCCCTTTTTGGTGGCGCGCACATGTTTGTCCCTTTACTAGTGCCAATTATGGGGGATATGGGGGGGGGGGGGGGGGCGCCGAAGAATTTTTTGGCTTGGGGGAGAAAAATTTCTAGTTACGCCACTGCACACACATATTCCGCAGCGCTTTACAGAGAATATTTGGCCATTCACATCAGTCCCTGCCCCGGTGGAGCTTACAATCTATATTCCCTACCACATGTATATATTCACGCTAGGGTTAATTTTATTGGGAGCCAATTAACAAAATCAGTATATGTTTGGATTGTGGGAGGAAACCGGAGTACCCAGAGGAAACCCACGCAAGTACAGAGAGACTATACAATCTCCACACAGTTAAGGCCATTTGGGAATTAAACCCATGACCTCAGTGCTATGAGGCAGTAATGCTAACCATTACACCATCCGTACTGCCCTTAAAATCACACCTGGCAGGTGTCTAGTCACTGACAGCCTGCCGGGAGTATTCAGCCAGCCCAGCAGTCGGACATTTTTGGCGGAAATCAGAAATGCCCTCCCGACTCCATGATCTGTTGGCGAGCCCCCCTGGGACCCGCCAGGCCCTTGCGGCTGGTTTGGTTGCCTACTGGTACATCCGCTACTGCATGGTAACCAGTTCGCTAACTTAATTGTCTCATACCTTGTATAATGGAGTCACACTAAAGTCACTGATATATATAGTCAATACAGTCACAGTCACTGAGGGGTGCAATAATGGATATTACAAGGTATGGGGGGACCTGCTAATAGGTGATGGGTAAGTGCTACAATCAGTATGTGTGTATGTGTGTGTGGGGGGGGCATTGATATATAATGCAGGCACCCATCCCTTATAATACTTGTTATTACACATTAGTGTTGACTGCATTATAGTGCCCCCCCCCCCCTACTGATTGTAGCAGCCTAGCAGGTCCCCCATCCCATATAATTAGGGATGAGCGGGATCGGTTCACCCTACCGGACTCCATGCTCTGAGCCCGGTTCCGAGTCAGGCTCGGGTTTTCCTGCCTGATTCGGAAACCCGAATGAGGCAAAACGTCATCATCCCGCTGTCGGATTATCGCTCGATTTGGATTCCATATAAGGAGCCGCGCGTCGCGGCCATTTTCACTCCAGTCTCGGAGAGTGTAGTGAGAGGACGTGTCTCCGTCCTCAGTGTCTGTGTGGGGGCGGGAAAGTGGGGTGGCGAGTCTTGTGCTGTGTTGTGCTGCTCAGTCCAGTCCAGTGTAGTCAGTGTATTATGCTGCATCAGTCCAGCCTGTCACAGTGTTGGTGTCCTCTGCTGCTATATGTCCCCAGTGCTGCTGGCTGCTGTATAAATCCCTTGCAGTTTTGCTGTGTTGTCTTGCATCAGACCAGGGGTAGTGTCTCTCTTGTGCAGCATCAGTCCAGTGACCAGTCACAGTGGTGGTGTCCTCTGCTGCCATATATCCAGTGTTACTGCTGTATAAATCCCTATCAGTGGTGCTGTGT
Source organism: Pseudophryne corroboree (assembly GCF_028390025.1). NCBI lineage: Eukaryota > Metazoa > Chordata > Amphibia > Anura > Myobatrachidae > Pseudophryne > Pseudophryne corroboree. Next base: position 54,178,666 of record NC_086445.1, on the reverse strand, counting down.
TGTCCTGAATTAGACCAGGGGTAGTGTCTTGTGCAGCATCAATCCAGTGACCAGTCACAGTGGTGGTGTCCTCTGCTGCCATATATCCAGTGTAGCTGTATAAGTCCCTTTCAGTGGTGCCTTGTTGTCCTGCATAAGACTAGGTGATGTGTCTTGTGCAGCATCAGTCCAGTGACCAGTCACAGTGGTGGTGTCCTCTGCTGCCATATATCCAGTGTTACTGCTGTATAAGTCCCTTTCAGTGGTGCCTTGTTGTCCTGCATTAGACTAGGTGATGTGTCTTGTGCAGCATCAGTCCAGTGACCAGTCACAGTGGTGGTGTCCTCTACTGCCATATATATAGTGTTACTGCCATATAATTAGTTTACCCTGATACTGGTGTATAATTCCTGTGATATTGCTGTATAATTCCTGTGATATTGCTGTATAATTCCTGAAATACTGGCGTATAATTCCTGTGATACTGGCGTATAATTCCTGTGATTTTGCCGTATAATTTTAGTGATATTGCCATATAATTCCCGTGATACTGGAGTATAAATCCTGTGATATTGCCTTATAATTCTCTGAATACTGGCGTATAATTCCTGTGACATTGCTGTATAATTCTCGGAATACTGGGGTATAATTCCTATGATATTGCTGTATAATTCCTGTGATATTGCCTTATAATTCTCGGAATACTGGCGTATAATGTCACGATCCAGGTAATTCCCTATCAGTATTTACCTTCCAAATGCCTCCTGAGACTGTCCCAGTGTTCCAAGCCTGGATTCCATCTGCACTGTCTGTGTGCAGCACGCTGCATCTCATTGTCTCTAATCTCGTTACTGTGATTCTGGCAGCTTCATGGTTAAAGCTCACATACAAGTTACAAACAATCTTTCCCTCCAAAAGCAAACATGGGCGCAGCCATGTTTGCTTTCATCACATGTTTCTTTTCAGCCTATCAGCTGCACTTTGGTTTCTACCTAATTACCCAGCAGCTGCACTCTAGACTCTGCTTAATCAGCCAGCCAATCCCTGTTTCCCAGCTGGTATAAATATCTTGTTCCTGGGCTGGAAAGATGGTCAGTGCTTCAATTGTCTTCAGTGATCCCAGTGTGCAGTCCTCCCATGGACTTTCTCTGCAGTATAGCCTGACTCTGCAGTGTCTCATCATTGCATCCTGTGACTGGCAGTTACCCGAGACCGGCTTCCAGCTTCTATCTTCCAGCGGTGCTCTGCCCTGCCAGTAACATCGGTGTTCCGCCATCGATCCCAAGTCTCCATCGGTGTTCCGCCATCGATCCCAAGTCTTCGATCCCAAGTCTCCATCGGTGTTCCGCCATCGATCCCAAGTCACCATCGGTGTTCCGCCACCGATCCCAAGTCTCCATCGGTGTTCCGCCATCGATCCCAAGTCTCCATCGGTGTTCCGCCATCGATCCCAAGTCTCCATCGGTTTTCCGCCATCGATCCCAAGTCACCATCGGTGTTCCGCCATCGATCCCAAGTCACCATCGGTGTTCCGCCATCGATCCCCAGTAACCATCGGTGTTCCGTCATCGATCCCAAAGTAACCATCGGTGTTCCGCCATCGATTCCAAATCACCATCGGTGTTCCGTCATCGATCCCAAGTATTTCCCTGAACTGTGTTTCCTATTACCAGTACCAAGTCACAAGTATTCCTCTGAACTGAGTTTCAATAAAACCTTTGAACTTTCCTTCGTTGTCTTGGTCACGCCTTCGGGCATTTGTTCTAAAGGTACCCTGTATGTCCAAGAACCCTGTACTGCCTCCCAGGTACACATATACCTCAGCCCCTACAACTGAGGCTTCCCCCTGGTCAGCATCAGCCCTCAGTTGTGACATATAATTCCTGTGACATTGCTGTATAATTCTCGGAATACTGGCGTATAATTCCTGTGATATTGCCGTATAATTCTCGGAATACTGGCGTATAATTCCCGTGATACTGGCGTATAATTCCTGTGACATTGCTGTATAATTCTCGGAATACTGGCGTATAATTCCTGTGATATTGCCGTATAATTCTCGGAATACTGGCGTATAATTCCTGTGATATTGCTGTATAATTCTCGGAATACTGGCGTATAATTTGTGTGATATTGCCGTATCATTCTCGGAATACTGGCGTATAATTCCTGTGACATTGCTGTATAATTCTCGGAATACTGGCGTATAATTCCTGTAATATTGCCGTATAATTCTCGGAATACTGGCGTATAATTTCTGTGATATTGCTGTATAATTCTTGGAATACTGGTGTATAATTCCTGTGATACTGCCATATAATTCCCGTGAAACTGTCGTATAATTCCTGTGATACTGCCATATAATTCCCGTGAAACTGTCGTATAATTCCTGTGACATTGCCGTATAATTCCTGTGATATTGCCATATAATTCTAGGAATACTGGCGTATAATTCCCGTGATACTGGTGTATAATTCCTGCGATATTGCCATATAATTCTCGGAATACTGGCGTATAATTCCCGTGATACTGGTGTATAATTCCTGTGATATTGCCACATAATTCTCGGAATACTATTGTATAATTCCCGTGATACTGGTGTATAATTCCTGTGATATTGCCGTATAATTCCTGTGATATTGCCATATAATTCTCGAAATACTGGCGTATAATTCCTGTGATACTGCCATATAATTCCCGTGATACCGGTGTATAATTCCTGTGACATTGCCGTATAATTCCTGTGATATTGCCATATAATTCTCGGAATACTGGCGTATAATTCCCGTAATACTGGCATATAATTCCTGTGGTATTGCCGTATAATTCCCATGATACAGCCGTATAATTCCAGTAATCCTGTCGTATAATTCCATATAAATCCATATAATTCCGTATAAATCCAGTACAGTGGGGCTGCCATATAAATTCAGTGGTGCTGTCCTGTGCTGTATATTATTTACTCCAAATAAAGGGGTTATTAATATTTAATCCAAATAATTTTTACAGGGTTTGCCCTGTGAGGTGTAGGGGTACGCTCGCTTGAGCCGCATATTGTGTTATATAACTCCAGAAAAATAATGGAGAACAAACATTTGGAGGATAAAATAGGGAAAGATCAAAAACCACTTCCTCCTATTGATGAAGCTGCTGCCACTAGCCATGACATAGACAATGAAATGCCATCAACGTCGTCTGCCAAGGCCGAAGCCCAATGTGATAGTAGAGGGCATGTAAAATCCAAAAAGCCAAAGTTCAGTAAAAATACCCAATAAAGGAAATTTAAATGGTCTGAGGAGAAACGTAAACTTGCCAATATGCCATTTATGACACGGAGTGGCAAGGAACGGCTGAGGCCATGGCCTATGTTCATGACTAGTGGTTCAGCTTCACATGACGATGGAAGCCCTCATAACTGAGGCCTTGACACTTATGTTGGTGTTAGACGTGCGTCCGGTATCCACCATTAGTGCAGTGGGATTTAGACAATTGATGGAGGTACTGGCCCTCATTCCGAGTTGTTCGCTCGCTAGCTGCTTTTAGCAGCAGTGCAAACGCTAAGCCGCCGCCCTCTGGGAGTGTATCTTAGCTTAGCAGAAGTGCAAAAGAAAGGATCGCAGCGCTGCTACAAAAAAAATTGTGCAGTTTCAGAGTAGCTGCAGACCTACTTCTACCTTGCGATCACTTCAGACTATTTAGTTCCTGTTTTGACGTCACAAACACGCCCTGCGTTCGGCCAGCCACTCCTGCGTTTTTATCTGGCTCGCCTGCGTTTTTACACACACTCCCCAAAAACGGTCAGTTACCACCCAGAAACACCCACTTCCTGTCAATCACTCAACGATCAGCAGTGTGACTGAAAAGCGTTGCTAGAGCTTGTGTAAAACTGCATCAGCTTTTGTGAAAGTACGTCGGGCGTGCGCAGTGCGCACCATACGCATGTGCAGAAGTGCCGGTTTTCAGCCTGATCACTGCGTTGTGAACAATGGCAGCTAGCGATCAACTTGGAATGACCCCCATTGTGTCCCCGGTACCAAATCCCATCTAGATTCCACTTCACTAGTCAGGCGATACCGAGATTTTGCCATTTAATTCCAGTGATTTGGACATATAATTATTAATTACAGTGATTTTGCCAATGAACTCCAGTGATTTGGACGTATAATTACGTGATTTTGCCAATTAATTCCAGTGATTTGGACGTATAATTATTAATTACAGTGATTTTGCTAATTAATTCCAGTGATTTGGACGTATAATTACAGTGATTTTGCAGTATAATTCCAGTGATTTGGACATATAATTATTAATTACAGTGATTTTGCCAATTAATTCCAGTGATTTGGACGTATAATTACAGTGATATTGCAGTATAATTCCATTGATTTGGATGTATAATTATTAATTACAGTGATTTTGCCAATTAATTCCAGTGATTTGGACGTATAATTATTAATTACAGTGATTTTGCTAATTAATTCCAGTGATTTGGACATATAATTACAGTGATTTTGCAGTATAATTACAGTGATTTGGACGTATAATTATTAATTATAGTGATTTTGCAGTATAATTCCAGTGATTTGGATGTATAATTATTAATTACAGTGATTTTGCCAATTAATTCTAGTGATTTGGACGTATAATTCCAGTTGGAATTGTTTGTGTCGCTTGGCTTAGTCATACAGCTACCTCATTGCACCTCTTCGACATCTTTGCATGAGGTGCTGTTTGGGGCCTAGTTTTTGAAAAGTGCCATCCTGTCTGACACTGCAGTGCCACTCCTAGATGGGCCAGGTGTTTGTGCCGCACACTTGTGTCGCTTGGCTTAGTCATACAGCAGCCTCGGTGCACCTCTTTTTCTTCTTTGCATCATGTGCTGTTTGGGGACTAGTTTTTTAATAGTGCTATCTTGTCTGCAACTGCACTGCCACTCCTAGATGGGCCAGGTGTTTGTGCCGCACACTTGTGTCGCTTAGCTTGGTCATACAGCCACATTGGTGCAACTTTTAGGCCTAAAAACAATATTGTGAGGTGTGAGGTGTTCAGAATAGACTTGAAATGAGTGGAAATGAATGTTATTGAGGTTAATAATACCGTAGGAGCAAAATTGCCCCCAAATTCTGAGATTTTAACTGTTTTTATGTTTTTTTCAAAAATCATCCAGATCCAAAACCAAAACCTGAAAGGGTGGTTTTGGCAAAACCAAAACACGAAAGTGGAATTACAGCCAAAACCAAATCACAAAACACGAAAAGTGCCAGCTCATCTCTACTTAAAATACAGTGTTATAGCAGTGTATGGGATCAGTACGAGATCCCGGCAGTCAGGATGCCTACGGTCAGGAGACTGTTGCCGGGAGCCCGACAGCCGAGATCCTGGTGGCGAGCGCAGTATGACGCCTCACGGGCTCACTGTGCTCACCACGCTTCGGGCACGGTGGCAACTTTCGGTCGCACAGGGTTCTATTCCCCTCCGGGTGGTGGCATGGACTACCACCCAAGAGGGGTAACCATTTCAGCTGGTTTCGGGATTCCAGCATTGGTATCCTGACCGCAGGGATCCCGACAGGCGGTAAATTGACTGCCTCCCATTGATATATCACCAGTCATGACTGTTGCATCAGATGTTAGACACTGTGTTTAAAATAACACTGTCTACTCCCCATCACATCATTCCACCCCCCCCACCCCCCCATCATCCCCACTCATGCCTAATTAATTGGAATTTGAAGTAGGCGGTGGATGTTATATAAAATGTAAAAAATACTCTAATAAAGTACACTGGCAGAACTCGTTTTTTTTTCTGTGCACATCCCGGCTCCTCTCTCTAAGCCTCTGACGTCATACACACGTGTGTCATGACAGGTCACATGCACAGTACTGCAGGACTGGAGACACAGGTGTGCACTGGAGCCGGGACCCAACAGCTGTCTAATCATTGATAACCTGCTGGGAGCATTCAGCAAGCTCAGTTCTCGGACAATTTTGGTGAAGCTCGTGGTCTGCAAGAAATGCCCTTTATACATCCTTGTCAGCGGGCCCCTTGGGAACAACAGGGCCCTCTGAGACCAACAGGGCCCTAAGCAGCTGCTTTGGTTGCCTTGTTGTAAATCCTCCTCTGAGTAGAATACTAAGATGTTGATGAGGTATGCTACTTGGCTGTGTTAGCAGTACTATCTGAAGGTAAGGACAGAATGTGAGTCAGCCTGTATAAAACACACTAGTGGTATGTGCCATCTACAAATGAATAATGAGTGACGACTGTAGGTAGACAGAGGAACTGCACACATGTAAATGCAGATTGTATCTGGGACTTGATAGTGTAGGAGCTTCCGCAGTATAGCAAATATATATTGAGTCACGCTTTTTCGCATTTATTAAGATATTTACTGTATGCACAAAATGGGTTCATGTGTCCTTAAGAAAAATATTGCAGAGTTGGTAATATCTTGTCCTAAAACATGACTTGTACAAAGACAAAAGCAACATTAAATGTATCCAAGGCGGACAAAGCAACACCAGATATATCCAAGGCTAATTGAGAAGAATGCTGAAAGAAATCTACTGAGTTTATGTCCGAAAGACTGATAAACGAAACAATAACCATTTTCAAGGCTGTTCTAGTTGCCACTTGGAACATTGTATGACAATCGATGTATTTCAAGACATACATGATGTATTCTGATTGGCTAAATGTATTGGCAAACATGAATCCTTTGTTTTCAAGCTATAAATAATAAAGCTATGACGGCCCCTAGCAGCTCATTTTATGATTTGCTTCGGTTACACATGAACTTGTGTCATCTTATCATTCATTGACCTCCAACCGGTTGCTAATGGAACAGAATTCTGACTGATGACTGCAGAGAGTTTATAGACCAGACCTAAAGAGGTTAACATACCCTAACAGACTGCACACATGTAAATGTGGATTACCCGCTCATCACTAGTAAATAAGTGATATTTTATTATATTAGGTAATCTACACTGTCAATTTTTATATCATAAGCTATATTGTATTCCAGGATGATACTTTATTTCAACTTTGAAATAGTTGGTGAACTCCTATCTCAGTGTCAGAGGCATAACTAGGGTTTTCGGAGCCCAGGGCAAAATGAAGAGTGGCGCCCCCCCAAAAACACACACACACACACACACACACAAAAAGAAGTATGTGCGCGCTCCGGAAAAATGGGCGTGGACACACTCCAGAAGGGGTGTGGCCACGCACCAGAAGGGGTATGGCCACTGAAAATGGGGATTGCCAACATGACTATCACCTACGCCCTGTGTCGCCTCTCAGCACACTATCACATACTGTACCTCCCAACTGTCCCGATTTTCGCGGGACAGTCCCGTTTTTTGAGGACTGTCCCGCTGTCCCACCCGCGGGCCGCAGTTTCCCGCGGTGGTGGGGGGGGGGCAGTTGGGAGTCTCTGTCTGCCCTGCTTAGCAGAGCAGCGGTGAATAGACGCTGTGCGCATGCGCACAGCGTCTATTCACCGGAGTCAGAGGGAGAGGGGGCATGCCAGCGGCTTACAGAGCGCTGGCCATGCCCCCTCAGTGATGAAAATGGGGGAGTGGCTCGCGATCACGGGTCCTCCGCGAAACCACGCCCCCTTTTTCTTAGGCCACGTCCCTTTTTGGGAGCGCGTGCGGCTTCTCCGCGCGTGTCTCCCTCTTTGAAGGAATCAAAAGTTGGGAGGTATGCTATCACCTACCCCTTGTGTCGTCTCTCAGCACACCTTCATTCAATTTTTGCACAGTACGCATGCAGAGTCCCCTTTTTACTAGAGATGAGCGGATTCGGTTTTACTCGGATTTACTCGGTTCTCAAAACGGCATCTGATTGGCTATCCAAAACATGTGACATCCGTGAGCCAATAAGATGCCGTTTTGAGGACCGAGTAAATCCGAGAAAAAACGAATCCGCTCATCTCTACTTTTTACACAGTGCCAGATAGACAATTGCCCCACAGTGCCAGATACACAGTGCCCCACAATGCCAGATACACAGTGCCCCACAGTGTCAGATCCACAGTGACAGATACAGTGCCCCACAGTGCCAGATACAATGCCCGATACAATGCCCCACAGTGCCAGTTACATGCCCCACAGTGCCAGATACATGCCCCACAGTGCCAGTTACATGCCCCACAGTGCCAGTTACAATGCCCCACAGTGCCAGTTACAATGCCCCACAGTGCCAGATACATGCTCCACAGTGCTTGTTACATGCCCCACAGTGCCAGTTACATGCCCTACAGTGCCAGATACAATGCCCCACAGTGCCAGATATAATGTCCCACAGTGCCAGTTACATGCCCCACAGTGCCAGATACATGCCCCACAGTGCCAGTTACATTGCCCCACAGTGTCAGTTACAATGCCCCACAGTGTCAGTTACAATGCCCCCACAGTGTCAGTTACAATGCCCCACAGTGCCAGTTACATGCTCCACAGTGCCAGTTACATGCCCCACAGTGCCAGTTACAATGCCCCACAGTGCCATACATGCCCCACAGTGCCAGATACATGCCCCACAGTGCCATTTACATTGCCCCACACTGCCAGATACAATGCCCCACAGTGCCAGATACATGCCCCACAGTACCAGATACATGCCCCACAGTGCCAGATACAATGCCCCACAGTGCCAGATACAATGCCCCACAGTGCCAGTTACATGCCCCACAGTGCCAGATACATGCCCCACAGTGCCAGTTACATGCCCCACAGTGCCAGATATAAGTCACCCCCCTCTCCACGGCACTCACCGCTTCCCTCTGCTATGTGAGGGGAGGAGAGCGCAGCGCCTCTCCTGCCCCTCAAAGCTCCAGGTCTCCGGCTATCTTAAATGTGGTGCCGGTTCGTTAGCCAATCAGAGCTCGTGGACCGGCAGCCAATCAGGAGCCGGTCCGCAAGCTCTGATTGGCTAACGCCGCCGGAGACTGGACACACACACAGCGCCGCCGGCAGCGCCGCGCGGCTGTTAGCACATTGAGGGGCAGGAGAGACGCGGCGCTCTCCTCCCCTCACATTGCAGCTTGACGGGGGGTGCTGGGCCTGCCAAGGTGCCCAGGGCACGTGCCCCACTTGCCCTGCCTTAGTTACGCCTCTGCTCAGTGTTTGTTCTAGTTAAGTTTTATTGCATGCTCTGTATCTGGGGGTGGGGTGTTAGGCCTTGATTGCAATTATCAGACACACATGGATACTTACCATTCTGAAAGGAAAGATGCTAAGCTGAACAGCCTTGCTGAACAGGGTTGTCTTAGAAGGGTTGTTTTAAAAGGGTTAAGAAAATATTACGATATAGACTAACCCAGGACTTAAACAGGATGAAAACAGACAGAAACATCCAACCAACATTGCAACAAAACAACCACCCTTTCTTTCATCCTCAATCAAAATCAACTGTGCATTTAAACGTATGTATATATCTTTCAAACTATAGTCCTCATGACCTCTAAGAACAGAATGCAACCAATTTTGTATAAAACCAGTTATATTGTGATTTGCATGTGACTGTACATACCTGTGTTTGTCATTTTTCTCTGTCATGCTCAGTTAACAACATACAGCGAAACAACACCAGTAAGCAGGCACTTGAACTTGAACTTTAACAAGTGAAACCTTACACTCTAAGCCTAGAAAACTTTGCTGTAATCTCAAACTAACCATGTAACATACTGTACATTGATTTTCTGAATTGTACTTCATGCAGTATTCATAAAGGCCCTTACATCATTCAATCTCCCAGCAACTCACCCCTCTGTACATGTTGCCCCCTCAATTATTCACTCCCCTCTTGTTAACACTTATGAGCTTTTTATGTTTCTTTATTCATTGACAACAACATCTACAACCTCTCACCATAGAAAACTTTCACAAACCTCTGACACCCACATTTATCTCTCTCTTCTGCTTCTGATAGCTGGTGACATTTCACCAAATCCAGGACCCAACCACTTGCATCACTCATATTCACCTGATTCACAGCAACATAGAAATCCAGCTAACCCCATAAACATCACATGTCTTCCATCACCCTCCAGATCACTAAAATGTGCCTTATGGAATGCACACTCTGTAACAAATTAAAATCCATCCATGACCTCTTCATATCTATCAACTTCAATCTGCTGGCTATAACAGAAACATGGCTCACACAATCAGACATGTCCTCCCCTGCAGCACTGTCACATGGTGGTCTCCACTTCACACATACCTCCAGGCCTTGTAACCGTAAAGGAGGTGGGGTTGGATTATTACTTTCTCAATCTTTCTCATACACTGTTCTACCACAGGTTCCATCACTCACATTTACATAATTTGAAGTATATTCCATCAGGGTTTACTCTCCTTTCTCTCTGCGTGTTGCAGCTATCTATCGCCCACCTGAGAATCCCAAACAATTTCTGGAAGATTTTTCTGCCTGGCTCCCTCACTTCCTATTCATTGACATCTCCACCATCATCATGGGTGATTCCAATATTGCTATTGATTGTCCAAAATCTGCTGCTCATGCCTCCAAACTACTCTCTCTAACCTCCTCTCTCGTCCTCTCCCAATGGACTGACTCCTCTACTCATAAGGAGGACCACTGCCTTGATCTAGTATTCACCAGACTATTCTCTGTTTCTGAACTGACTAAAACTCCTTTCCCCCTCTCAGATCACAACCTTATCACCTGCATGCTCTCCTCCATTAATTCAAACTCTGTGTTGCTGAAGTCCTCCAATCCTCCTCAAACCCGCAGAAATATTAACACAGTTAATCTTCAAGAACTTTCCACTTCACTCCAACAACTGCTTTCACCTATTTCTGCATTCACCTCTCCTGAGATGGCTGTATCACACCTGAATCAGACTCTACAAATAGCCCCTGATGAAGTGGCTCCAGCTACTCATCACACTCCACGTAGGCCTAGATGTCAATCATTGCACTCTAAATTAATAAGACATCCATAAAAACTCACACGTAAACTTGTAAATCTCATATTTCAAGCGACTTCCTCACATATAAGACTGTCTACCACTCTTATAGAAATGTCCTGGACACTTCCAAACAAACATATTTCCAAACTCTCATCTCTGCTCAAGCCTCTAACCCCAAATGACTCTTTAATACATTTAAATGATTTCTGAATCCTCCCTCACCTACCCCACCAGCCACTATCAAGGCACAAGATCTTGCTTCCTACTTCAAGGAGAAGATTGATAAGATCCAAGATGAAATGGTATGCTCTTCGTCAGCCAGTGACCTGCTCAGTTCTTTGCCTGAACCCTCTGGCACTCTGATCCCACAAATGAAGATGAAGTATCATCACTCTTCTCATCATTCTTCTCTGCTACCTCTCCTCTTGATCCTTTACCCTCACAAATAAGTAAAGCTCTGTCTCCGGTACTCATCCCTACCTTAATTAACATCAGTAATCTCTCTCTCTCTACTGGTATTTTCCCTTCACTGTTCAAGCATGCAGTGATTACTCCCATTTTGAAAAAACAAAATTCTGACCCTAACTCTCTCTCAAACAAAGCCTTATCTCTCAGCTCCCTTGTCTCTCTAAGCTACTTGTGAGACTTGCCTACACTCGACTCACGCACTTTCTTAACTCACACAACTTATTGGACCCACTTCAGTCAGGCTTCCGTTCCCAACACTGCACAGAGACAGCACTGACTAAAGTGGTTAATGATTTGGTCACTACGAAGTCTAAAGGCCACTACTCACTACTTATTCTTCTAGATCTATCTGCTGCCTTTGACACTTTTGACCACTCTCTTCTCATACAAACACTACAATCCCTAGGTCTTAAAGACACAGCCCTATCCTACCTATCTAATCGCTCCTTCAGTGTTCGCTTCTCTGAATCCTCTCCGCTACCTCATTCAGTTGGAGTACCGCAAGGCTCAGTTTTAGGTCCTCTGCTTTTCTCAATCTATACCTCATCTCTTGGTAAACTAATCAACTCTTTTGGATTTCAGTATCATCTGTACGTGGATGATACTCAAATCTACCTATCCACCCCTGATTTGTCTCTATCTGTACTGGGCCGTGTCACTTAGTGGGCAAAGAAAGCCGGACTCCGGCCCACTAAGTTGGGGGGTATAGATATAGGAACCATTGCCCTTATGGGCATGAAAAGAAGTGTGAATGCTCTTCTCACTAGTCACAGAGCCCGTTGGTGCTACACTATTTTCCTCATTACAGAAGCATCTGACTTTCAAAGCCTGAAAAATTCAAGAAAAAGAAAAGTAACCATCCGCAGGGCACACAAATATTTAGCTGAGAGAATGGCTCTCTTATCAGCGCACACTTCTCTATTCTTAGTAATTGTACCAGTCTCGTGTATATATCAGGAGCTGAACTTAACTTGACCATCTTGAATATAATAGGTACAGTATATTCTCCAGACACAAGATAGTGCATCTGATTAAGACTAAACCCTTAGACAACAACATAATTTCCAAACACATAAATATTGAGGTAATGAACAAATGTACAGAAATCCCTTTAACTCATGAAGATCTGACTCTTACCCAGGGGCAAACACAGGATTTAGCGAGGGGGGGTTTCCGTGGCTGGGTGTGTATGTATATGTGTATGTATGTGTAATATATTATATATACATATTTATTATATATATTATATATATATATATATACATATATATATATATCTATACACACACACACATACATATATATGGAGACGGAACGGCACTCATAGAGACTGGTAAACCATAGAAAATCAGCACAGCATGCTGTAGCTAATTGTCGACGTTTCAGAGTCTACAGTAACTCTGAAACGTTGTCAAACAGCTACAGCATCCTGTGCTGATTTTCTATGATTTACCAGTCTCTATGAGTGCCGTCCTGTATCTGATTCTGCGGTATTAGTCAGGAGTGCTACTCATCATATATATATAGTCCCGGACAATCTGCACTCCATCCATACATAAATAAATACCCAGGTGTCAGCTAGAATACAGTTCAGATATGCGGGTGGCACTCTCAGGATGTAATTTACAGCCAAATAAATCCAGTAAACGGCAGTGCTTACTCCAACGTTTCAGTTTATTTTCAAATCGTTTTCATACAAAAAATGCAACCATACATGTTCTTACCTCTATAGGATAACACCCAGTGATCTCTGACGTCGTCGGGAGTGGACGGCGTTTGCAGGGACAGTGGCATAGAGATCACTGGATGTTATCCTATAGAGGTAAGAACATGTATGGTTGTTTTTTTGTATCTTTGAAAACAGTTTGAAAATAGTAAGCACCGCCGTCTACTGGATCTATTTTGCTGCAGATTGAGTCCCGATATCACCACTTACATATCTGAACTGTATATGTGTATATATGTGTCTATATATATATATATATATATATATAAATATCCAGAATAAACGGCACTCAGGGACTGTCATATATGCAAAAGGTGTATTGAAATTAGATCATTTGATCTAATTTCAATACACCTTTTGCATATATGACAGTCCCTGAGTGCCGTTTATTCTGGATATTTATGGAAGTTTTGTGAACTGGGCACCGGGCTTATTCTTCATTATGTGAGTGCCGGCTGAGTTGGAGTTTTATATATATATATATATACACACACATATAACACACATATATACATAAACAAACATATAATCAAACAAACACATACATACATACATACACAAGCACAAACAAACCCACACACATACTGTACATACCATACAAATACACACAGAAACAAAGTAAAACTTACATATACAGTAAAACTTACATATAGTGTACACAGTGGGCTGGGAGCAGAGGGGCGGACGTGTGAGGACGGAGGGAGCCGCCGGCCCCCGGGACATTCATGACTGTAAGCAGAGAGCTGCATCGGGCGTGAGTACTGGCCTTTAGCTTTCTGTAGTTGCTGCAGCTCCGCACCCGCGATCGTGGCTTTTTTTTTTCTTTTCAGCTGTGCCTCCGTCTCACAAAGATAACTCGGCTCATCAGCGGGGCTTCCAGGTACTCGGAAACCCCCCCTGCGTGCGCCACTGTTACCACCTAAGTTCAGGGAGTAAGGAGACAATAAAGGGGGGTACACACGTAGCAATGTGTGCTTAAATTCTAAGCAATCTGACTAGATCGCTTAGAAATGAAGCATACGTTGCTCCGTGTGTATGCCCCATAGCGCGGCCCCGCACGCCGCTATCGCTGACTCTAGATTGGCCTGCATGCAGGCACAATCTAGTTAGACCGCTCACTTCACCGATGGGTGAAGTGAGCGCCCCCCCTCCCCATTGCTCAGCACACATCGCGCTGTGTGCTGAGTGGGGGAAGAGATGTGTGCTGAGCGTTCTGTGCTAGATCGCTCAGCACACATCGGCGTGTACCCCCCTTTAATGAGTTGTCAATTGTACAAATAGCCCACACCCCCAATTATTTGACATCTCAACTGGTGAATTTTATTTGCAACACAGTAACGGGCTTAAAAAGCGTATTTTATCCCTGCACTTGTCATCATCAGTAGTCAGTCACTAGTCAGTCAGCCCATCCTGACCCTAAGGCAGAACCCAGAAGTGTCTTCAGTTTTACTCTGTTCAATACTCCTCTTCCACTACAAAGGGGCAGATTCAATTACCTGCAGAAGCCACCAGAACAAAAGTAATCTAAGGTTGAAAAAAAACCAAAGGAATATAATTCTCAGGGAACCTAATGCAAACCTACTGTGGCATGTACTCTCAGGGGCCGAATCAGACTCTGACTCAGATGAGCTAAAATCGCTATGAAGCGATTTCTGCGCATCTGCGCGTGCGTGTATGCCAGTACGCGCATATGCAAGGTCTCTTCAGAACGATGTTTAAGACCTGGAGAGAAGGGGGAATGGGGAATCGATGCCGTGTTTTGGGGATGCAGTCTGGACAATGCAACCGCGTCCGGACCGTTTGTGGGGTGGGCCGCGACGGCTGTGTGATGTCACACGCAGCCGCTGCGACCCTTAATATGGCGGGTAGCCACCTGCCTTCGCGCAGGCAGAGGGCTACTCCAAACATGCGAAAGGATCGCAGCCATACGATGCCCTCACATGTCTGCGGTGGGGTGGGGAATGGATTCGGCATGCAGGGAGGACTTGCCCTGTATTGGGCGTCCCCCTGCATGTCAAAGAAATTGATCGTAGATGTGCGTTTTCTCACACTTGGGTGACCGAGTGACAGGTTTACACCACTTACATGGTGCATTATTCCAAGGGGAGGGTATGTATCCCGACAGCGGCATCCCACCCACCAGAATGCCGTCAGCGGGGCGAGCACTACAGGGCACTATGGTCAGCTAGCAGTCTGGGAATGGCCTCTAATGTATGGTGCTCTACACGGATGTGTACCCGGTGAAATGGTCGAGCTGGCCCTGCCTAGACTCCAAACACCGGGGCCCATATCGCCACCCAACCCTACATTCCCAGGCCAGTTTTCCCACCCATCCATCCACCCACCAAACTCATCAAATTTACATCAGTCACCTGTCCCCCTGGTCCATTTGCCCCCCCACCCCCACACACCCTCCCTGTCATCCTTAACATTTCTACCACACACCTTCAGACACATCTCACCTTTTTGTAATTTACTTATTTTACCCACCCCCAGTAGACATTGCCCTGCCCAACACCACCCAACAAATGATACTTTTGAAACAGTCTTCTGATTGGTCCATTGAGTATTACAGTAGTACCACCAACTCCTCCCACACACATCCCCCATCCATTTCCCTTATTCACATGACCCACCCCGTGTCCCCGACATTACATACACACACAGCCATTTACTAATTTTATTGTCCACCTTATACAGTATAGGCACTGCCTTATCTCCTGCCCAATATCCACATGTCCATGTTCTTGCACACTTAGATATCCATCCTGTTGGCACACTGCTTATTGCCTAAAGGAGCCCACCACAGACACACCTCCTCTGTGCACTCCTGAGGAAGTTCCATGTTCCTTACATGGATAACCAATACAGTCATCACATCATTTAACCGTTGACATTTGTCCATCAAACTGACTTACAGTATCAGGGGAGGAACTAACATTGGTGTAGCAGGTGCATTGCACCAGGGACCCGGAGGACTAAGGGGCCCACTGCTGCCCACACTAGCAATGAGTTATCCCCTGGCCCTCCCGCAGACCATTTTGAGTAATGTCAGATGACTGGCTCAGTTCAGAGGGCAGGGTGGGCCCCACTGACTGATGGACCTGCCCCTTACCTTAGGAGAGCAGCATTACTGCTGACCAATGAGAGTGGTCCCTGGTCCACCTGAATGACAGAGGCTCATTAACATGCAGGAGTGGGAGGCGGTTGCACAGGCTCAGACTGGAAGTGCCTGCTGTGCTTAAATGTCCGTGCGCTATAGTTACGGCAGCACGGAACAGCCTAATGGCTTGCCAGCCCAAATCAGCTGCGGCACCCCTGTAAGTGCGAGTGTGGCGCCACACAGTTTAAGAAATGCTGTATTATAGTAATTTACTAGAAAGTGACTTTGTGATTACCCAATGGACAGTTTAGGTAAAGCTAGATAGACACATACCTACACATGTAATACCTACATGCTGTGTAGGCAGGGGTCAACCTCTATTCGAGATTTTTTGGATGCGATCGCAATTGAATTGCGATTGCATCACAGGGGTGGGGCCACACATGCTGGCTGGATTTTCCCTGTGCTAGGCGGCCCCCAGCACGTGATTTTAGTGGTCACGGATTTTGCTAAGATTGCAAAATCTACGACCAACTCTGAATAACCCCCTATGCATTGGTGTTTCTATAATGGGTGCAATGTGTGCGGTGCACATGGGCCCCTAAGTCCAGAAGGGGACCCACACGGCACACATTGCACCCATTTAAATACTTACCTTACCGGAGTTCAGCGGCGGGCACAACGTTTGTGGCGGCATGCGCGGTAACCAAATTGGTCTCCGGATCATGGTGGGCGCCATGTTTCCGTAGACCTGCACGTGCGCAGTAGACTCCGGCGCAATGCCGGAGTCTACAGCGCCGTTCAGAGGAGGGGGCCCACCCGGAGGTGCACACGGGCCCCCTCCTCTGTAGAAACGCCCCTGCCCCTATGACTTGAATATTAAGCCCGAGCTGTCCTGGTGGAAACATACAATTTGCTTGTGTAGAGTAGAATTTTTTTTTTATAAAAAAAGCGTCGAAGACTGTGAGACGTTGAGGGGCTATGTTGGGGTACAAAATGTGTCCCATACCTCTTGCAGTGAAAAGGTTAAACAAAAAAGAAATGCGTGCGTAGGACAGATGAAGTAAACAAATGCTAAAAGCTAAGTGGCCGTCATTACTTTAGTCATACCGATAATATTGATTCAGCTTCGTGCTAGTTAAAAAAAAAACCAATCAATGTGAACAATGCGCTGTTCCGCCTCTCCTGAAAGGTCCAGTGGAGATGAAGCGGCGTCATTTTCTATCTTGTATGCATAAAGTTTAAATGCCTTTGGAAAGAAGTTGTCAACAAAAAGGGGGAATAATGGAAATATTCAGAAGAAGCTGAAATGATGGGAAATGGGTGTCTGTGGTGTGTCAGGTTTCATTCACACAATAGGCTGATGCCATTACCCTTTCCAATGATTTTGCTTCTATTCTCTAAAAATCAAAGAGATGCTCTGCGTTTGTAGTGACATTTCATCCTTGGGGATTGCATTCAAGTCTCTTCTAAACTTCCTCTCCTCCTTTATTTTTATTGCTCTGTTCTAGCGCAGATGTGGATCCTATGAGGACAGTAAGATGAAAGAATAATATTATTTCTTTAAAGTGGTCTAAAAGCAAATGGTTTATTTATCTAGCAGAATATATCTGAATAATAATAAAAATGCTGAAGAATATGATACACAATGCTGTGTAAATACAATAGGTTAGGTGACAGTCAATAGAGTCAGCTGGCGCGACTGTTATTTGGGAGTGAACGAGAACAATTCTTTAAGAGCACAGTTTTCGTTCTGATGTTTGAAATGTAAGTAAATCTTGGAACGGTAATCTACTGTATACTGTACATTGCTATTTGTGTACTAACACTGTCGCAGCTGGTGACGGGAGTCTGGTCAATTTCAGTTCTTCTGCTGCCTATACCCCTGCTCTGCAATTCTGTATACAGTATGTGCAGACTTTAGCACATGTGGAACCCATGTTGGTAGTGGCGATTCACGAGTGCAGACTCAGTCCGGGGCCTCTCCTCTGTAGTCGACTGCGCTGTAGACTCTGGGTACTAGGGTCACTAGTGAACCCTAGCGCTGTCCCAGACTCTATGAACATGCACAAGTCTCCAGGAAAATGGCACGGCAGCTATTTTCACAGTGATTTTCTTACTGCGCAATGTTCAAAACACCAGGAAAAGGGGCGCTGCCCTATTTTCCTCGTGATTCCTGCACCGCTGCTTCTGCCGACGTGGGACTCTGGAGGGTAAGTATTGAAGATACTCGGTCCAGGGAGTACCACACCGCACACCCTACAAATGATCACAAGGGCAGAGATTCTGACAGCTGTGGACAGGACACTCATCTCCCACCCCTTCTGACCGTTGCTGGGACAGTCCGGCTGCAGAAGGGATCACTGAAGCCGTGGCCACCCACATCCCTGCGGAAAGTCCGCACCCCCCTCCCCCCCCCGGCTGGCATCTTGTGTCAACGCTGCAACCCCCCCCCCCCCCCCGCACCTTATTAATGAGACCACGGTCCCCCTCCCACCCTTGGCTGGCAGCTTGTGTCCGCGCTGCAAAGCCCCTGCATCTTATTCATGTGTCCGCGGTCCCCCTCCCGACTCCGTCTGGAACCTTGTGTCCGCGCTGCAACCCTCCCCCTGCACCTTATTCATATGTCCGCGGTCCCCCTCCCGCCCCCAGCCATCACCTTGTGCCCCCCCTGCTCCTTATTCAGGTGTTCGCAGGCATCGCTGCCGGGGCTGCTGGAAGGATGGGGCTCTGTGCTTGTGTGAGGCTTGATGGGCTATATCTTCCCCTCCTACCCTCCCTCTGCTGCCGACACCTTATTACCAGGGGGTGCCCGG
The DNA here is from genome assembly GCF_028390025.1 of Pseudophryne corroboree. Classification (NCBI taxonomy): domain Eukaryota; kingdom Metazoa; phylum Chordata; class Amphibia; order Anura; family Myobatrachidae; genus Pseudophryne; species Pseudophryne corroboree. The sequence goes on along the minus strand of NC_086445.1, from coordinate 54,159,635 downwards.
ATGCAGAGATCGCGCTGCAGCCACGGCCCCTCTCCTCCACCTGCCCACGCCGCTGCACAAGCTGCCATGTCAACAGCATCTTGTGCAGAGATGCTGAGGCTGTTCGCTATCTCAAGATGGCGAACAGATTTTCACGCAAACTACAAAAATGAAGCATTTTCGGAGTTTGATGAATGTCACAATTTTTACATCCCCTGGGGAATGTAGAAATTGTGTCATTTTACGGATGATGAATATACCCCATAAACATGGAACCTCCTACACCAGTGGTTCCCAAACTTTTTTGAATCATGGTGCCCTAGAGTAACAGACTTGTTTTCATGGCACACCTAGGTCAAAAGTTTCTTATTGAGAAATTTAGAAAGAAATATAAAATTAAGTACATTGTGTTTATATGTCATCCTTAGGGTCAGTTGTGTGGTGAGGGACAAGATTTGCTTCTGTTTGTCCACATATTGCATGATTGACAGCCACCAGCACTGGTTTTGCCTACTATATTGATGATTAATAACTTGAATTGGTCTTGAACCACCAATCCAAGGCACCAGGGGCGTCGGAATGGGGGGGGGGGGGCAAGGGGGCAGCTCGCTCCCCCCAAACATGAGAGAGGCGCCATACAACCTCTTCTGCCTGTGCATGCCGCCGCCACCACCTGCTGCAGCAGAGCACGCTGTGTGTTGCTAATAAATAGCGCGGGCAGTGCCAGAGCCGGCTCCAGAATGTACTTAGCCTCTGCGTTCTGCCATACGGGAACCGGGAGGGTGCCGCTGCGCAGCGCGCATGGAAAGAGGAGGACGTACCACCGATCCCCACATATAAGTGATCACCAGCAAGTACATGTGTGCCCGGGGGCGGGGCGGAACGGAACGGGGAGCCGCGAGTGCTGTCAGAGCAGTGTACTAGCAGTAGTGGCTCTAGCAGTGTACACTGCTTCCTCTCCCCTCTCTTTCTCCTCAACGCTGCAGGTCATCAGAAATGATGGTGGAGCCGATGGAAGCACCTTTATTCAGGATCTGCAGCTCTGATCTGCTGCATCCTGTGTGCTGCCTGAGCTCCTCCTCCGCTGGGTGCAGTTCATTCACAATCTGAGGTGAGCAATGCTGCGCTGCGCCATCATCTATCACTGTAGCTAAAGCCTTTGTATGTGTGCCCCCATATCCCTCACCCCCCCCCCAGTATGTGCATCCCCATATCTCTCACCCGGCCCCACTATGTGTGTCCCCGTATCCCTCACCCGCCCCACTGTATGTATACCCCCATGTCCCTCACCCGGCCCCACTGTGTGTGTCATAAATATCCCTCACCCGGCCCCACTGTGTGCTTCCACATATCCCTCACCCGGCCCCACTGTGTGTCCCCGTAACCCTCACCCACCCCCCTGTATGTGTACCCCCATGTCCCCCACTGGGTCCCCACTATGTGTGTCCCCATATCCCTCACCTACCCACCACTGTGTGCGTCCCCATATCTCTCACCCAGCCCCACTGTGTGCGTCCCCATATCCCTCACCCGGCCCCACTGTGTATGTCCCCATATCCCTCACCCGGCCCCACTGTGTGCGTCCCCATATCCCTCACCCGGCCCCACTATGTGCGTCCCCATATCCCTCACCCGGCCCCACTGTGTGCGTCCCCATATCCCTCATCCGGCCCCACTGTGTGCGTCCCCATATCCCTCACCCGGCCCCACTGTGTGCATCCCCATATCCCTCACGCGGCCCCACTGTGTGCGTCCACATATCCCTCACCCGGCCCCACTATGTGTGTCCCCGTAACCCTCACCCACCCCCCTGTATGTGTACCCCCATGTCCCTCACCGTTCCCCCACTATGTGTGTCCCCATATCCCTCACCTGGCCCCACTATGTGTGTCCCCGTAACCCTCACCCAGCCCCTGTATGTGTTACAAGTCTTTCAGGTGTGAATATGGTTTCAGGTGTAGATGTCGGTGGTCGTACCTGGAGTTTTCACCCGGGATCTTGTCTTAAACCGGATCAGCTGCTGGAACCCTAAGCAGAGGAACAAGGAACCCCAACCCTAAACACAAGTCACCACACGTTTGGACCGGTGACTAGGAATTTTATTATGCTGGTTCAGAAGGAGTGGTCACCGCTATTAATTTCAACTTAGATATAAAGAGATAACAACATTCACAATTCCGGTATAAGCAATAAATTCAGTACATAGGTAACATTAGTCAGAAAAATTAATATTTGCATGACATTTACCAACATTTTTCTCCATTGGCACTATAAAGTCTACGCTACACAGTTTTGCTCTGCGTAAGGCTATTGCGATATAAAAGATAACTACCTTAGTACAGGTTATACCATATAACAGTTAAACTTAAAATGGCGACCAATTAGTTAATTAGTTAATTAATCAGCTTTAGCATAGGCTGTATCTAAACTTTGAGTGTCTCTCAAGCAAAGTCAGAGGTGCATTATAAAGAAAACGGGTTACAGTTCAAAGCGAGCAGATTAGTGGGAGTAGTAGGAAACGGGAATGCAGAAATAGTTGACAGGAATTCCTTGGCATGCAAATAGCAGATGTTAGTTACAGTGCACACGATGACTGGTTATATGCCAATATCTTTGCAAAGCAAGCAAATGGAAATGGAAAGATGACGAAAGAGATACATCCCCTTTTAGCAATCTGCCATAAGCTGGACTCTTTATCCTATTTGTCAGTCTGAGCTATCTAAGGAAAAGCTTGCTCCTGGTTCACTGTCTTTCCCTGTTTTCGGGCTGGAGTACATAAAAGAATTACGCTTTCCCTCTGTCTCTCCTTTAGCGGCTGTAATATTTGTATGGAGAAGTTTAAACAATCTGGATGCTGACTATCTCTGACAGGAAAGGTGAGGAGTATTGAGGTGAAAAGTTCTTGAATACTGCCTTTTCTGACTCTCAGGGTGACCCACTTGACTTTACCCCTCTTGCTCCCTCAGATCAATAGGCAGAAGTGAAGTTGCTTTTACTAGCTATGTGCGGCCGGCAGCTTAAGGCTCCCTAATCACTGGCCGGTTTACAGTTCCCTCACTGCGGCTCTCCTTTAGCGGCAACACTCAGTGGCTCTCACCTCAATGATGGCTCTATCCCCACAGCGCCCGACGGCTCCCTTTTCTACCTTGTAGCGCTGGCTGGCAGGTTACTGCTGGGGCAGCTCCGTCTCCCTCCGACAACGATCACTGTGTCTCCTTCACGGCGGATGGCGGGGCCCCTTTTGGCAGCGGCTGGTGAGTTCTCTTTGGCGGCGGCTGGCGGGTCTCGTTGTCAGCGGCTGATGAGTATTCTTTAGCGGCGGCTGGCGGGTCTCGTTGTCTGTCACGGCCCCAGTCTCTCCTCAGCGTCGTCGCCTCTTCTCCTCACAGCAGCGCGATCCTTCTCTGTCAGCAGCTCCGTCTCTTCTCCTCAGCTCAGAAGTCTCCTCAGCACTGCACTCGACTCCTCGCGGCCCGCTTTAAAAACCCGTTACATTCAAAGTCCCGGATGCTTCCCGCTCTGTGCAGCGGCGATCGAGAGTCCCCAGGTCCTTGTGCCCCCCATGTTTTATTGGGCTGCAGCTCACATCCTCCGGGGACCAAAAGAGAGGGTACTAACCCCTTCTGTGTTGCTGGGCTCATTAGGGGCCAATGGGGAGATATATTTAGATTTACATATATATCAGAGTATCACATATCTCCCTGCTAAAAAAAACATGCGTGTCCTCACGCAAGGTCGTCAAGGGCAAATTTCTGAGCAACAGTTCATACATTACATACATTTCCAGTGGTCGTTATTTACAGGTATATATACTTATATATAACAACATTAGATATGAAACCATGTTATGTTAACACCTTTCAGTCACGGTACCGAAGAGGTAACATACCTCTGGTACTACGTTCGGGCCTCTTAGGAATTGGGGTATGCTCCCCTTTGGCCGGTTCAGGGACAATACAAGTGGTGTCATTATTTTCGATAAATTTCTCTTCTCTGGGTCTTGGGACAATTGGGTTCACAGAACTCGGGATCGAGCTATTCATGAATAGTAAGAGTTCAATGGGATCATGGAATGGAATGCCCACTGGGGTTCCCCGCTCCTCTGCCAAAGGTGAGTCTCTCTCTGCTGTCGGGACTTCAACGGTGCAAAGCTTCAATTGGTCACGAGGGACGATAGTCAGATGTCCATCAGGCCTTTGGATCTGGTATGCATAAAGTCCATCAGCGGGGATTTTGACAATCTCATAAGGAACATCCTCCCACATGGCATCGAGTTTACTCGTCCGTTGGTTTTTCTTTTTCCACACCTTATCTCCAATCTTTAGGGGTGTTGGATGGGCATTTAAATTATAATTTTTCTCTTGGCGGCGATGTACCATCTCCATCCGTTGTTCCACCAGTTGTCGGGCAGCTTCAATCCGTTGCTGATGCTCTTGTATCCAGTCGTTCTGCAGGAGATTAGACTCATCTGACATTATTGACAATTCTAGGTCTTTTGGAAGTTTGCCCTGCCTCCCAAACATCAAATAAAATGGAGTGAATCCTGTAGAGCAATGTTCAACGTTGTTATAGAGGTATGTCAGTTCAGACAAAAGAGTGGGCCACTGCGTTCTTCTCTCTGCCGATAAACTCCGAAGCATCCCAATCACGGTTCGGTTGGACCGTTCGCATAAACCATTGCCCTGGGGGTGGTAGGCAGTAGTTCGCAGCTTCTTACACCCATATAAAGAACAGAGTTCCTGAAATAATTGGGATTCGAATGCTGGACCCTGGTCAGTTAGAACTTGCTCCGGATAGCCGTAAGGACGGACAAAGTGTTTGAGGAACAGCTCAGCAGTTGTTTTCGCTGTCAAGTCACGGGCCGGTACCACCACCAAGAACTTGCTATAGTGATCCGTGATAGTCAGAGCATACTGGAACCCAGTGGAGCTATGCTCGAGTTTTACATGGTCCAGAGCCACAAGCTCGAGTGGTCGAGTACTTTGAATTGGATGCAGTGGATCTTTTTGGGTAGAATCAACTGGCCTTTTTAGACTGCATGTTACACAATTCCTGCACCACTTTTCGACATCAGATCTCATGCCAATCCAGAAGAATCTCTGTCTAAGTACTGCTTCTGTCTTTTGGGTGCCAAAATGTCCCGACTGGTCATGATAGGCAGATAATAACAGATCAGCCTGCTGTCTGGGCACTATAATCTGAGAGATAGACTGATGAGTACCGGGATCAAGGCTGGTGCGGATGACAAGATCTCCTTGGAGGCTAATTCGGTCTCGATGGCGTAATAATTTGACCAATTCCGGGTCAGCATTGGTTCTTTGTGTCTTGGTTAGCTGTTTCTTTTGTTGAATAAGATCAATCAGACGCTGTACCACTGGGCTGGCTTTCTGTACTTGTGCCCAGTCACCTTTTGGGAAAGCGCTCACAGACTGGTCAGTTCCACTGTTTCTAGTGGCAGTGACAGGATCCGAATGGATGACTTGTTGCTGTGTACTCAGAGGCCTGAACACGGGCGTCTCAATGTCTTCAGCCCAGTCTCGCTCCTCTTCCGCAAGGTCCGTGGTCGGTAAGCGAGACAAGGCATCAGCATTTCCATTCGCCTTGCCGCTCCGATAGGACACCGTATATCTGAAATTTGCCAACCGTGCCATCCATCTTTGCTCCAGAGCTCCAAGGCGGGCGGAAGATAAGTGTGCCAGCGGATTATTGTCTGTAACGATCACGAAAGGTGTGGCAGTCAAGTAATTCTTAAATTTTTCGGTGACAGCCCATATGAGGGCAAGGAGTTCCAATTTGAAGGTGCTGTAATTCTCATTGTTCCTTTCGGTTTTCCTTAAACCTCTGCTGGCATAGGCTATAACCCTCTCCTGACCGTCCTGCAGCTGGGAAAGTACAGCTCCTAATCCGCGATGGCTGGCGTCAGTGTGCACCTGAAATGGTTTTTCGTAATCAGGGTAGGCGAGGATTGGAGCCTCCGTTAGAACTGACTTTAGTTGCTCGAAAGCATTCTGTTGTTCCTGTGTCCATGCGACCAGGGCAGTACTCCTTCTTTCTTGTCCTGACCTGCCTCGAAGTAATTCATGAAGCGGAGCAGCTATTTTTGCGAAGTGCTGAATGAAACGGCGGTAATATCCCACGAAACCAAGGAAACTGCGAACATCTTTAACAGTACGAGGAACAGGCCAACTCCGCACCACTCGTATCTTTTCGGGATCGGGCTTTACTCCTCTGGAACTAACGATGTGACCCAGGTATTGCACACTTGGTTTTAATAGGTGGCACTTAGATGGTTTTAACTTTAGACCGCATTTAGTCAATTGGGTGAAGACCTCTTCCAGATGTTCTAGGTGCTCGTCATAAGATTTTGAAAATATGATAACATCATCCAGATAGAGCAAGACCATCTCGAAGTTTCTGTGTCCCAAACAATGCTCCATGACCCGCTGGAAGGTGGCCGGAGCATTGCACAACCCGAACGGCATCCGATCGAATTCAAACAGGCCCATAGGAGTCGTAAAGGCCGTTTTCTCCCTGTCTTCTGGAGCCATTGGGATTTGCCAGTACCCGCTTGTTAGGTCAAGAGTTGAAAAATATCGAGCCGTTTTTAATGCTGTCAGTGATTCCTCTATTCGAGGTAGAGGATAGGCATCTTTATGTGTGGCAGCATTCAATTTTCTATAATCGACGCAGAATCTGAGACTGCCATCTTTCTTCCGCACAATTACCAATGGGGCCGCCCATGGACTATGGCTTTCCCTGATTACACCAGCTTCTTTCATGTCGTTAATCATGGTCCTCACGGGTTGATACATAGCCGGAGGTAAAGGCCTGTGTCTCTCCTTGACTGGGGGATGGGTTCCAGTGGGTATGTGGTGCTGGACCCCTTCAGCTTTTCCGAAGTCTGATGGAAATTGACTGAACGCTTTGGCATTCTTGCGCACCACCTGCAGTACACCTTCTTGTTGACCCTCTGTAGTATCTGGACCGCCGATCTGGATGTCGCTCCACCAGGGAGTCTCACCGGTGGTCATGCTGGTTTGGCTGGCTGCAGCTCCCTCTGAAACTCTGGGTAGAGCCTCACCGATGACATCTTGAAAGTCGACCAACACCACACTAGCCACGGGACAATGCCGAAACAGACGAATTGGATAACTATGAGGGTTCAATATCCTGACAGGTACTCTGCCTCTTGTTACGGTGGCAAGGGTTCGAGCCACCGCGAACAGCTGCTGTCCATCGAAGTCACAGGGTTCCAGGATTGCCTCGTAATCTCTTCCCCCAGGACCTATCCGCGCCTTGCACCACACCACGTGCTCAGAATTGGGTCTACGGATGATATGCTGACGATCGGCGATCCTTGCCTTTCCAATTTCTCTCTTTACATTAGTGAACCTCTTGTGCCCTTCGAGCAACCGGACCATTTGCTGGAGAGTCTTTTGCTCCTTCGGGGTAACAGATTGCATTTCCAGTTTAAGGGCTTCTACTACTTCATCTGGGCAATTTTGTAGAACGTTCATTCCGAGGATGACCGGAGGAAGATGCTGGTTGTATGTAGTAGTGACCAAACACCCTTGTCGTTCCAGATTAGCGTTACCGATAGTGAGATTAGCTTCCCAATAGCCGCGGAACTTGATTGGCTGTCCATTACTGGCCAATAGATGTAACCAAGTGTTTGGTGGGTTCACTATCTCAGATTCTGCCCAATGTTTCCGGAATTCGGCCAAATGGATTGTGGTCACCTGTGATCCAATATCTAGAAGAGCGGATACTTCTACCCCATTAATTCGGATCTTCAGGTGGGGGCACTCGCCAACATATTGAGGCCACCACCCTGGCTTCGGTGGACCTATTGACGCATCTCCTCCCGAGAGTCGGTCCCTTGCCTCGGGGTCGAGTCGTTTAAAGGAACATTAGGACATCGCCGTTCAATGTGGCCACTTTGATTACATCTTCTACATATAGGCCTTCCTTGATCATCAAATTGGTCTGTGGGGCGCCGCCCCGATTCTCGTGGCACCTCCCATCGTGACCGCCCTCTTCTACCTTGATCCCGACGCCAACCTTGGTGCTTAGCTTCCGCTTGCTCCAGCCGTATCTCTTTCAGCTCCTTCATCATTTCATTAACAATGCTGGTGAGAGCTCCCATTTGGTCTTGACCATCCTGTGATTGCTGACTGACGGTCCCTTTATAAATAAAGGATTCAGCCATAGGGCTTAGTTGAGACTCCCTAGGCACTCTTCCCTCAGATGGTCCCATCACCGCCACGTATTCTCCATCTGCGTTATGGTTTAGACCTAAGATGTCCATCATATCCTCCTTAAATTCAGAGAAAGTGCAAAGAGGGTTCTGACGCCTCCACATCCGCAACTGTGCTTTTGTCGCTTCTCCTCTTGCTCCTTCAATGAGTAAATTAATCATAGTCTCCTCTGTTTGTTCAGTTTCTCGAGGGTCTCTGGCCTGTATTGCTCGCCTCGCTTCTTGTAGGCCCAGGGCAAACTCCCGGAGATTCTCATTTGTTTGCTGCTTCCGAGCGTATAGGCGCCCCTTTAATTCTGCAATGGTCTGTGCATTGTAGATACCAGCCAACTTTCCCAGGATACCTTCAGCTGTTTTCCGTTCTTCATCTGACCACGATCTGACTTCACGTAATGCTTCCTCTTTAAGTTGTCCGATAACTACCTCCATTTTTTGCTCCTCATTCAGGGGATAAAGCTTGAACATTGATCTTATTTTGTCCCGGAATTCTTTAAACGGACTAGTGCCCATTGTCTTCAAATCTCCCGAATATACGGGAAGCCATGGGGCTCCAAAATAATAGGGCATCGTAATCGGTGCAGCCGGTGTTGCCGCAGCTGGTGACGACTGACCTGGCGAGGCGGGCAACTTCCTTCTAACTGCAGTAGATGTGGGCGTCTGAAGTTCCTGTGCTTCCGACATCCTGTATCCTGATCCTGTTCGTGGACGCCAAGAATTGTTACAAGTCTTTCAGGTGTGAATATGGTTTCAGGTGTAGATGTCGGTGGTCGTACCTGGAGTTTTCACCCGGGATCTTGTCTTAAACCGGATCAGCTGCTGGAACCCTAAGCAGAGGAACAAGGAACCCCAACCCTAAACACAAGTCACCACACGTTTGGACGGTGACTAGGAATTTTATTATGCTGGTTCAGAAGGAGTGGTCACCGCTATTAATTTCAACTTAGATATAAAGAGATAACAACATTCACAATTCCGGTATAAGCAATAAATTCAGTACATAGGTAACATTAGTCAGAAAAATTAATATTTGCATGACATTTACCAACATTTTTCTCCATTGGCACTATAAAGTCTACGCTACACAGTTTTGCTCTGCGTAAGGCTATTGCGATATAAAAGATAACTACCTTAGTACAGGTTATACCATATAACAGTTAAACTTAAAATGGCGACCAATTAGTTAATTAGTTAATTAATCAGCTTTAGCATAGGCTGTATCTAAACTTTGAGTGTCTCTCAAGCAAAGTCAGTGATAAAGCTGAATATTTATCGTATATAAAACCCTTTATGAGGTCTAAGAACAATGTACGCTATTTACGTATGTAGTACCGTAAGGGTACGCTAGTTGCGTATCGATCGCTTAGCCGTGATCTAGACGCTCAAGCGTCACGTTCACTCACGGCCAAGAGATCACAGGCAGACACGTTATTGGCTGTTGACTATCGTAATGATTCGCTATAGCGTAGCGGCGCTCGGGACCACGAGGAGATCACCAGCGATGCAGACGCTCACAACGTTAAACCTTTATATCTATACCTCTAACAATGAAATACACAGTAAACCTTAGTGTAGAGACAAAGTGTAAGTGCAACCTTGTGTAACCTGATTAACTACAAAGCTGCTTTAGCGTCACCGACGCTCTGTGAACACTTAACACTATAAGGAATACACAGATACCTGGGTTTAGGGTCCGAAACCTATTATATGTATTATGACTATTATACTTGCAAAAAGAATCACAGTACAAAGCATACACTACAATATAACATAAACCAACTAACCAGATAACTATACAGGAAATACAATACAATACTATTAAGGGAAAATACGAGAGAAAGAGAAAGGAGAGAGAGAAATGGCTCACAGTAAGACAATATGATTACGGAGAAAACTTACGCACAAGGGGAAACGATCGCATGCGCCTCGATATCCAGCTCCCGGTTATCAGCAATGAGAACCGTTGATGAGAGTGCCCTGGATATGGTCGGCTTGTCTATTTATGCCCCACACACAATACAATTCAATGGTCCCAACAATCTCATTGTTCATTAGACACAGGAATTCGGCTTCGCATTATAACAAAAGGTCATAGGTTGATTCATACAGGTGGGCTGTCTTGTATCAGTGGCCTTGGTTATGCAAAACAAAGGGTGATGACTAACACATTCCTGTCTTCTGGAGAGCTATTGTTTGGCGAATACAAAACAAAACCCTGTCTCTGGGTTTTGTTCAATATTCATGATGTCCACTTTCAGTTGAGACAATGACATCTCAGCCATCATTCTCCTGGATACAAACCCTAACCCATTCGTAAACACAGGTGTTGGCCCTCCTCATTGAGTCTCAAAGCTCAGCGTAATTAAAGGCTATTGTACTCCGTCTGCGGGAAAGATACTGATTTGGAGTACAATTAATCTTCAATTACTATTCCTGTGCTTACCTTATGCATGTGAAGATGTGAGGCCCTCCCAACATGCAAACTATTGTTTGGGGGATCTCTAAGGTCAAAGAGCCATTTGAGACCCACTGATACCTGTTTCCAACTGTTACTAAGTAAGAACAAATAATAGTAAATGGACATAACTTCTTATGTCCATAACTATTCGCACGAGCGATTAATCCGCTCCAAACCAACACCGGAATATTGCTATTTAAATACTCTTCCGATGGGTACCAAACACCACTGTATGACCCCTGTTAGACCCTTCGCACAATACAAAGAGGAATCTCTCTGTTCAGGAACATGCTATATTAACCAAACTTTCAGAATCTATCAAAGGGACCATGATCTACAAAATACATTATTACTGAAAATATGTAACGATTGAGTCGCACGCTACGACTACACAAACTTTACCGTAAATACGCATACCGTGCACCAGCGGGTGCACGCAACTGCGGGTATGCGCCTTCACGGGAGAGCGCACGCATGCGCAGCGCGGACCAGTGTGAGGTGCAAATATGGCAGTGTGCATAGAGATATTTTTCTGACTTTGACAGTCTACCCTTTGGCAGTCAATAATAACTGCCACCTTCTAAAACATTTCAAAAGGAGAAAAATATATGTCAGGGGTTAATTCATTTCTATGGTTGGGTAAGGGAGGAGAGAGGAGAAGGTGTGAAGAGGGTATGACCTAGTGAGATAGCAGAAGCATGTGTGTATGAGTCCATGTTTGGGGGGTCATGTATCATCGTGCCGTACGTGTTGTAAATCAAGCTTCGAGGTATTGCGAAGTATACATTTGAATTCCTTCTTATCCCGTATTAAGGGTCTGTGGATGGGCTGTCAAACTCTACCGAGCTCATTTTGGCTTTCAGTTGTAACAAAATGGGGATGCACATTTTAGTTGATGATACATGAATGGGGGAGGTATGTGGTTGCTGATATCTGTGTCTGTATTCCCTATCGACTATGTGTGTTATTACCTGAGGGTTGCAGAGATGAAGATAAAGAACACTTATGGAAAATGCAGTGGTATTCTATGTCAGGTTAATGTACATCTGTCGGTTGAAGTTTTGTTCGGTATCAGTTGAAAGCCGTCTTCTTTGCGCTGTTTTGCTCATTAGGCGTGAGCAATAAGCTTTGTCAATGCCATTAGATTTACAAAAAATGTTGGGCTAGCGTAATTTTAAGAATTCTAGGGAAACTGGGGATCCATGGCAAAGTTCATCAAATGTCCATATCTCAAGTGGTCAAAACTTCTTCTTTGGTCAATCCGTTGTCTGTATAGCGTCTGGTCAACTTCCTCGTCCAAGGGGGTCTTGTTATCTTGGAGAAAAAACAGAAAAACAGGTGAAAGAAACGGACCGTATAATCGCATTTTCATCACATCATTGTTTCTATCGTTGGGTCGTAAATCAAATCCAGGTTAATTACAGTTTCCTCACTCCTCAAACTCATCACTCTGGTACTTTGTTTGCACCTCATTAAAGCCTGCCCGCATCTAAATATCAATCCAATCGATATAACAACACCTAAGATACATAGTAGAAACTTCCCAACATCCATTATGACTCCTTGAGCCCAGTCTCCTAAACCAGAGAACCAATTTCGCGGGTTCAACCATGACACCCAACCAGTCAGCTCATTACCTACAGCAGCAAGAGTGAGATTGTGTTTTCGGCGAAATTCCCACTTTAATTGGAGAATATCGTCCATCTTTTGGTCTATGACCTCTACCGGATCCTCGGTGCTATTTGTGATATACGTGCAACACTTCACGCCGTACTGTGTTGCCAATGTAACACAATATCCGCCTGTCACTGCTGTGAGGTAGAGAACCATTCTATGCTGTACCAGTTCTGTTTTATAAGCTTGAAGTTCTCTTCCAGTGTATCTAAACGTGTCATCATACATTTCAGTGATATTATCTAACAAATTGGCGAGTGCGGAAATGTATCTATAATTCATCACTCCTCGAGCGGTGCGAGTGAAATCTAACGCCACCAGAACCTGAATCCCGGTGGATTCATGGATCAGATCAGAGGCCGGATGCTCTAACCTTTCTGACAGTTGTCTTTTAACGAGGTGCTCGTAATGAGTGTGAGTATAAGGAGCTTGGGCACCACGGTGTATGTCTTTCATTTTATCATGAGTTACAGTCATTACTTCAGGCAATACTCTTCCAATATAACACAATCCTTCAGAGTTTGGGGCAAGCCACTTGTACGCCTTTCTCCCGCATATGAAATATGCATCATCGGGGTGAACATATGGGACGGAGAAAGACATTACCATATTACACACCTTCCAGGTGAAATCTCCTAGCCCTAATTCTTCCATCTGCTTAATGCACGTATCAGGTTGTACGATATGTGCACAGTATCCTGGTGATACTTCTCCAACTCTAGTAATCCTATTTCCTAAGGTGCATCTATACCGGAAAGATTTTCCTCTACTGGCTATGTGGCGTACAAGCTCTGTATCTGTAGGCATTCTATCTGCTCTATGTGAAAAGGTCATGGTGTGGTTACTCCATGATACTTCCCAATTTCCCGGCTTTCTGGGATTGGAGATGTTAAAACATAATAGGGACCTATCCACGTGGTATTGGTGGAGCTTCAAACTAGGAGGGCTGGAGATATTAAACCTCCGGTCCACCGGTCTCCCACCATTTAACTCAAGTACCTCCCCTATCGTTAAAGGAAATGGTACTAGCCCTGATTTGCTATGACCTTGAGGTACTTGAGAGCATACCCAACAATCTGTTTTATTTAACACATTACCCACTAAGGAGTGATAGTCACTCAATGGATGCTGGTCCATATGGATATTAAAACTGGATTGGCATTTCTTAATGCACCCATCCTTGATGACATTGTTACAGAGCCTACAGATACAGTTTTCTTTTTAAACTAACAATCCTTCAAAACGTTTGCAAATAACAAGGTTGTTAGATCGTGCCCGGTACTCGCCTTTGCTTGGTGATTGGGTTGCTATTGGAAATTTACACCTCCGTCTCAGTCATTAGAACCTTTCTGGATCCTTTCTCGACCTCACTGGTACTTTCACCGAAACAGACTGCTCTGGTCAACATCATGGTCAACAGGAAAATCCAGATCACAGTCTCTTGGGGCAAGTCCATCTTACAGGAGGAGAAAAGAAGAAATTTGTAATGGGGGTATAAGAAAACAGTTTGTGGGGGAGAGAACTTGTTACGATAATAAGTTCTCTCGTCTTGTTGTTCTTCTTGTTCTGCTGTCCTCTCAAAAGGTGCTGTCTCTTCAGTCTTCCAACTGAACATTCTGGTGATGCAATATTCCTTCCTAACCAGCGATCTTTCTGTAAGGAGCAAAAATCTGGCATTACCATTGGTCCAACTGAGGGGTGACATACCATCTTTAAACCATGAAAACATGAATGAGAAGAGAGAGAGAGTCAAAAAAAACAAAAGAGAGAGAGAACACTTCATGTGCATATATATATTACATAACTCAACAACAAACAACAATAGGAAACGAGAAGCAAAGCATTTTTATCAAACATTTTTCAACATTAAGAAAACATTGGTAGCATTATCAAGCTGTCATATCTACGTGTCTAATGGTCTCCTTGAGCAGTCCCTCCCCACCAGCACCTGCATTACTCCACTGTTTGTATCTGGCCAGAAATACATTGTGGCGGATAGGTCATGCTGGGGTTTGGTAGACTTCTGCAAGGACCAAGTGGATATGCAATGTGTGAATTCTTACCAATAATCGTCAGAGATGGGGATAGAGAGAGAGAGAAAAACATTTTTCTTCACAAATACATTTACAACGTTTCACCTGGTCATTCCTGTGTCTTCAGTGAATGACCTCCCAATTTATTAACCGTTACCTCAGGCTTACCATCAGTCCTAATGATCACCTTTCCTGCCTATGTGATCCCTGATTATAATCGTGTGTGTTATAATTCTGCTCATTTCTTGGTCTAGGGGGTCTGACTTTATGTGGGTTATTACAGGTGCTGGCATAATGCCCTTCTCTTCTACAATGGTAACAAATCCTTGGCTTTCTCCATGTGCTAGGGGCCTGGGGTTCTGGTCGACTTGAAGCATCCTCTAGTGCTTGGATGTTCAGTGTCATCAACCGCTCTCCCTGCGCTTCCCTGGTTCTTTGGATATTTCGGTCATGCTCGATAGCGGACTCTCTTAATGCCGCAACCGAGATACCTCTCCAATGAGGTATTGAGGTTTGTACCCTAATTTTTAGTGTGTCTTTTAAGTTGTTCATTAATACGGACACAGCTACCTCTCTGTGGTGTACGTTAGTTTCAATGTCATCTATACCAGTGTACCTAGCCATATCCTGCAGAGCCCGGTGAAAATACTCTTCTGCGGATTCACCTTCTTTTTGTTTTATTGTAAAGATTTTATTCCACTTTACTACTGCAGGAAAATATTCTTTCAACTGTAGATTGATTCTTTTTACATTATCTTGGTTATACTCGTTTGTTAGTGGCACTTCCTCATCTAGCTTACAATCAGCGATAAATTTCAATGAATCAACATCGGGGGGTAAACATGCCCTCAAGACTGTCCTCCAATATTTGTTATTTGGCTCTGCAGTGTGTCCTAGCACTCTAATGTATCTTTGACAAGCAACTAAGTCTTTCCTGGGATCAGGAAATTCAGACAGGATTGTTCTTAATTCTGTTCGGGAAAAGGGGCAGTACATGGCGATGTTCCTGACAGGAGTGATTCCTGAAGAGTCAGTTTCCCCATTTGGTACTGCAATTACCCTAACAGGATTAAGTCCAGTAATGTCATTCTGAATTGATTCTACGATATAAGGTACATTTGTTTGTGCGTGATGTATAATACCATACGTACCTGTGGACACGACCTCACCTGACCCTCCATTAGGGGGTTTGATTACAGTCTTTACCGATTGGGTCGCGTCCACCTGGATGTCTTGTGTGATGGCTTCTGGAAGAGGTGCCGACATCGTTCTGGGTTCATTTTCTTGTTGGTGTTCCTGAGGAAAGTTTAGCATGGGGTGCGACTTGCATGGGTTAATAGTTGTACATTCAACAGTATTACAATTATCTTTGTTATATTTATTACACTTATTCTTATTATCTATACTACTGTTGCTAAGAGCGTTTTTTATTGTTCACCCTTGTGCTTTTCTCCGCAACCACAATCCCCTCCATTGTCATGTCTCTCCTCTCAAGATGAAAGTTAGGTGAGTAAGTTACATTTCTCTGCATTTCACTCTCCTGTTGCCATATCTGTAAACAATCATAATGCTTGATTCGTCTCTTTGCTGATTTAATGAGACATATCCTTCGCCTTAAATTATGCAACACCTCTGAGTTAAAACTACCTATCCCGGGAAATGGTACCTTATCCCCCGCAGTCATTCGTGTCCATTCATCACAAAAGGTCTCAGAGTGGGGACCATATTTCCCCCACATTACTAACCGAGCAGACCCTCGGGGTCTGCAAGCCTCTGGAGTCTGAATCCTGACCTCCGACCGTCTCTGTATTGTGCACTTGGCTGCCATTGTGGACCTTTTTAACACAGAAAAACTTCCTAAAATGCACCAAACACAGAACTTCGTTGGAAATCCTTAAAGCTCTTCCACTGAACTTCTTCTGCTCCGGGTATCTCCGTTCCGCCTTCTAGCAGACACGTGTAGCCGTTGCAGGCCCTATCTCTAGAGATTTTCCTGAGAAAATTCCCTTCCTTTTTCTTTTACACAAATCACGCTTGCATGTGCTCCCTACAACACGTATGAGGGCAAAATTTACGCATGGATATACGACCTCATATCACGTTGCGTTATTGGTCACACATACAACCGTGCGGTCCAATCGTACCACTTATAGACACTTGTTGCCCATAAATGGTAGGATCATTGGAGTCTCCCTACTGTGCTCCAAAACAGCCAGAGCGTAATACAACGAAAACTTTATCACACTCTGTTGCACGTTTTCACTTCAGACCGTGCTCATAGATCACACAGCTTCACAAAGTCCACAAAGCGGGGTTCAATACCGTTTTATCACACAGATCACAAAGTCCACAAAGCGGGATTCAATACACTCATACCGTTTTCAACCCACTATCATTCTTATAGTTTTCTGATCAGAAAAATCATTTCCCGTAGTCTGATAGCTCTCCCCAGAGGTGTTACAGTAAAGTAAGGTATTTAAACTAAGTTTTGGAAAGCTGAAATCAATTTGTGCTATTTACCGCGTTGCGCTATTTATCGCGTTGCGCTATTTATCGCCTGTTAAAGTCAACTTGTGGTTTGAGTTACGTGGGCGTACACAGACGCTCCGTTGCGTAATATACGCAGCGTGCGTCGGCCTTTGGATTGTGTACGCAAGTCTTTGTTAGAGACACGTGTACGCAAAGCAAAGATCCACCGTAACACAATTTATACTTTTATCAATGTAG
Organism: Pseudophryne corroboree; assembly: GCF_028390025.1. Taxonomy (NCBI): domain Eukaryota; kingdom Metazoa; phylum Chordata; class Amphibia; order Anura; family Myobatrachidae; genus Pseudophryne; species Pseudophryne corroboree. The sequence goes on along the minus strand of NC_086445.1, from coordinate 54,142,510 downwards.
ATGATCCTTGATCATCTACCGCGCACCACACTGACAAGCTGTGTGTTTGTCTATACTTTAACTATATTACCTTTACTCAAACTATTGAAATAGCGGCAAATCTCTCTCAGCACGTTTATCAATTATAAAAAGCAAACAGGAAGGTGATATACAAAAATACACAAATGAAAAAGAAATGCAGATATATATATATATGTGTGTGCGTGCGTGTGTACGCAAGACAGAAAAATAAACAGTTTTAAAAGACACTAGCGTTTTGTTCTTACCTCCGGTTCCCGGATTCCTTCAGCACTCTTTACCTAAGCGAAGCAGACGCTTATCCCGTCAGCACTACGAGGGATACAACCTCCCGCCCTTTGCTGATGGATAATGTCTGCTGATTCTACCTAGTGCAGATATGTGAAGGACTGGACGGCCCCCAATTGATAAAGCTGAATATTTATCGTATATAAAACCCTTTATGAGGTCTAAGAACAATGTACGCTATTTACGTATGTAGTACCGTAAGGGTACACTAGTTGCGTATCGATCGCTTAGCCGTGATCTAGACGCTCAAGCGTCACGTTCACTCACGGCCAAGAGATCACAGGCAGACACGTTATTGGCTGTTGACTATCGTAATGATTCGCTATAGCGTAGCGGCGCTCGGGACCACGAGGAGATCACCAGCGATGCAGACGCTCACAACGTTAAACCTTTATATCTATACCTCTAACAATGAAATACACAGTAAACCTTAGTGTAGAGACAAAGTGTAAGTGCAACCTTGTGTAACCTGATTAACTACAAAGCTGCTTTAGCGTCACCGACGCTCTGTGAACACTTAACACTATAAGGAATACACAGATACCTGGGTTTAGGGTCCGAAACCTATTATATGTATTATGACTATTATATTTGCAAAAAGAATCACAGTACAAAGCATACACTACAATATAACATAAACCAACTAACCAGATAACTATACAGGAAATACAATACAATACTATTAAGGGAAAATACGAGAGAAAGAGAAAGGAGAGAGAGAAATGGCTCACAGTAAGACAATATGATTACGGAGAAAACTTACGCACAAGGGGAAACGATCGCATGCGCCTCGATATCCAGCTCCCGGTTATCAGCAATGAGAACCGTTGATGAGAGTGCCCTGGATATGGTCGGCTTGTCTATTTATGCCCCACACACAATACAATTCAATGGTCCCAACAATCTCATTGTTCATTAGACACAGGAATTCGGCTTCGCATTATAACAAAAGGTCATAGGTTGATTCATACAGGTGGGCTGTCTTGTATCAGTGGCCTTGGTTATGCAAAACAAAGGGTGATGACTAACACATTCCTGTCTTCTGGAGAGCTATTGTTTGGCGAATACAAAACAAAACCCTGTCTCTGGGTTTTGTTCAATATTCATGATGTCCACTTTCAGTTGAGACAATGACATCTCAGCCATCATTCTCCTGGATACAAACCCTAACCCATTCGTAAACACAGGTGTTGGCCCTCCTCATTGAGTCTCAAAGCTCAGCGTAATTAAAGGCTATTGTACTCCGTCTGCGGGAAAGATACTGATTTGGAGTACAATTAATCTTCAATTACTATTCCTGTGCTTACCTTATGCATGTGAAGATGTGAGGCCCTCCCAACATGCAAACTATTGTTTGGGGGATCTCTAAGGTCAAAGAGCCATTTGAGACCCACTGATACCTGTTTCCAACTGTTACTAAGTAAGAACAAATAATAGTAAATGGACATAACTTCTTATGTCCATAACTATTCGCACGAGCGATTAATCCGCTCCAAACCAACACCGGAATATTGCTATTTAAATACTCTTCCGATGGGTACCAAACACCACTGTATGACCCCTGTTAGACCCTTCGCACAATACAAAGAGGAATCTCTCTGTTCAGGAACATGCTATATTAACCAAACTTTCAGAATCTATCAAAGGGACCATGATCTACAAAATACATTATTACTGAAAATATGTAACGATTGAGTCGCACGCTACGACTACACAAACTTTACCGTAAATACGCATACCGTGCACCAGCGGGTGCACGCAACTGCGGGTATGCGCCTTCACGGGAGAGCGCACGCATGCGCAGCGCGGACCAGTGTGAGGTGCAAATATGGCAGTGTGCATAGAGATATTTTTCTGACTTTGACATCAGAGGTGCATTATAAAGAAAACGGGTTACAGTTCAAAGCGAGCAGATTAGTGGGAGTAGTAGGAAACGGGAATGCAGAAATAGTTGACAGGAATTCCTTGGCATGCAAATAGCAGATGTTAGTTACAGTGCACACGATGACTGGTTATATGCCAATATCTTTGCAAAGCAAGCAAATGGAAATGGAAAGATGACGAAAGAGATACATCCCCTTTTAGCTTCCTGCCATAAGCTGGACTCTTTATCCTATTTGTCAGTCTGAGCTATCTAAGGAAAAGCTTGCTCCTGGTTCACTGTCTTTCCCTGTTTTCGGGCTGGAGTACATAAAAGAATTACGCTTTCCCTCTGTCTCTCCTTTAGCGGCTGTAATATTTGTATGGAGAAGTTTAAACAATCTGGATGCTGACTATCTCTGACAGGAAAGGTGAGGAGTATTGAGGTGAAAAGTTCTTGAATACTGCCTTTTCTGACTCTCAGGGTGACCCACTTGACTTTACCCCTCTTGCTCCCTCAGATCAATAGGCAGAAGTGAAGTTGCTTTTACTAGCTATGTGCGGCCGGCAGCTTAAGGCTCCCTAATCACTGGCCGGTTTACAGTTCCCTCACTGCGGCTCTCCTTTAGCGGCAACACTCAGTGGCTCTCACCTCAATGATGGCTCTATCCCCACAGCGCCCGACGGCTCCCTTTTCTACCTTGTAGCGCTGGCTGGCAGGTTTCTGCTGGGGCAGCTCCGTCTCCCTCCGACAACGATCACTGTGTCTCCTTCACGGCGGATGGCGGGGCCCCTTTTGGCAGCGGCTGGTGAGTTCTCTTTGGCGGCGGCTGGCGGGTCTCGTTGTCAGCGGCTGATGAGTATTCTTTAGTGGCGGCTGGCGGGTCTCGTTGTCTGTCACGGCCCCAGTCTCTCCTCAGCGTCGTCGCCTCTTCTCCTCACAGCAGCGCGATCCTTCTCTGTCAGCAGCTCCGTCTCTTCTCCTCAGCGTAGCTCCGTCCAGCTCAGAAGTCTCCTCAGCACTGCACTCGACTCCTCGCTGCCCGCTTTAAAAACCCGTTACATTCAAAGTCCCGGATGCTTCCCGCTCTGTGCAGCGGCGATCGAGAGTCCCCAGGTCCTTGTGCCCCCCATGTTTTATTGGGCTGCAGCTCACATCCTCCGGGGACCAAAAGAGAGGGTACTAACCCCTTCTGTGTTGCTGGGCTCATTAGGGGCCAATGGGGAGATATATTTAGATTTACATATATATCAGAGTATCACATATGTGTACCCCCATGTCCCCCACCGAGTCCCCAGTATGTGTGTCCCCATATCCCTCACCTGGCCCCACTATGTGTGTCCCCATATCCCTCACCCGGCTCCACTATGTGTGTCCCCGTAACCCTCACCCACCCCTGTATGTGTACCCCCATGTCCCCACCGGGCCCCCAGTATGTGTGTCCCCATATCCCTCACCCGGCTGCAGGTGACAGTGACAGAGGGGCAGGTGACAGACTCACTCATCCCGCTGTTAGCAAACATGACACTTGGCTTTTGAACCTGTTTATTGTGTATTTGCTTAGTGCCAGAGAACACAAAGAGGAGATGCACTTTATGGCCCCTAGCAGAACTGGCTTCAATGGCTGTAAATTTTCATTGTTTCTGAATGAGCCCTCACTCACTGAGCCTGCAGAGTTCTCATTCTGACTGGGGCCCAGATTTATCAAACCTTGGAGAGTGATAAATAGCACGGAGATAAAGTGCCAACCAACCAGCTCCTAACTGTCATCTTACAGTCTGTGTTTGAAAAATGACAGGTGCTGATTGGTTGTTACGTTATCATGTGCAATTCATCACTCTCTAAGGCTTTCTAAATCTGGGCCTAAGTGGCTCTGCCAGGCAAAATGTGTGCAAATGTGTAATGAGCTCTACCTGGCATAATGTGTATAAGGGGCTTCCTGGTATAATGGGCTCTACCTGGCGTAATGTGTATAAGGAGCTACCTTGTATAATGTGTATAATGAGCTCTACCTGGCGTAATGTGTATAAGCGGTTCTACCTGGCATAATGTGTATATCTACCTGGCGTAATGTTTATAAGGGGCTACCTGGTATAATAGACTCTACCTGGCGTAATGTGTATAAGGGGCTACCTGGTATAATAGGCTCTACCTGGCTTAATGTGTATAAGTGGCTCTACCTGACATAATCTGTATAAGAGGTTACCTGACATATTGTGTATAATGAGCTCTACCTGGCCTAATGTGTATAAGGGGTTACCTGGCATCATGTGTATAATGGGCTTTACCTGGAGTAATGTGTATAAGTGGCTCTACCTGGCATAGGGGGTCATTCCGAGTTGATCACTCGCGAGCTAGTTTTAGCAGCCGTGCAAATGCTGTGCCGCTGCCCACTGGGGAGTGTATTTTAGCTTAGCAGAAGTGCGAACACTTGTGCAGCCGAGCTCTGCAAAAAAAGTTTGTGCAGTTTCAGAGTAGCTCTGAATCTACTCAGCGCTTGTGATCACTTCAGCCTATTCATGTCCGGATTTGACGTCATACACACACCCAGCCACGCCTGCGTTTTTGCAAACACTCCCTGAAAATGGTCAGTTGACACCCAATAGCGCCCATTTTCTGTCAATCTTCTTGCGGCCGTCAGTGCGAAGAAAAACTTTGCTAGAACCTGTGCACAACCACAACGGTCTTTGTACCCGTACGACGCGCGTGCGCATTGCGGCCCATACGCATAAATGCAGTTTTTTTCACCTGATCGCTGCGCTGCGAAAATCGCCAGCTAGCGATCAACTCGGAATGACTCCCATAATGTGTATAATGGGCTCTACCTGGCGTAATGTGTACAAGTGGCTCTATCTGGCATAATGTGTACAAGGGGACACTCACTCCCAGCTACTCCATAGAGTTCAGTACAGGTACAAGTGTCCTGTCTAAGGTGGTCAGAAGTTAGGGGCGCCAAACTGAGATTTCATCTTGCCCCCCCCAACCAAAAAACGTTCTGACACCCCTGCAAGGCACCCCTGCAAGTGTCCTGAGGCACCCCAAGGTGCCATGGAACACAGCTTGAGAACCACTACCCTACACAATAGTCATACATTTAACTCATGAGTTATCGGCCATTGTGTGATTAATGGGCCACTAGTGATTGAGTAAAATTCCCCTGTATTTAAAGCACACATTGCTCAGCATGCTATAATAATCAGGACTTGAACTCTCAACCTGCAGTCAGATACCTACTGTAATGGCCCATACACACTATGCAATATCGTTCACAATCTGAACGATATTGTTCAGTCCTAAATGATATTGCATAATGTGTATGCATGATCCGACGTACGATGCGTGCTCCTGCGGGTCGCCGGCGACATTGTACATCGGACTGCATGCAGTCTTGATGAGGTGATATTGTGTGCTTTTGTACTCCACTGATGACTTTGTTTCTAGACGTCGTTTGACATCGTTTGTAGTGTGTACACACGATCCGATCCGATATGATATCGTATACAATATCGGCCCTCATTCCGAGTTGTTCGCTCGCAAGCGGATTTTAGCAGATTTGCTCATGCTAAGCCGCCGCCTACTGGGAGTGAATCTTAGCATCTTAAAATTGCGAACGATGTATTCGCAATATTGCGATTACACACCTCGTAGCAGTTTCTGAGTAGCTCCAGACTTACTCGGCATCTGCGATCAGTTCAGTGCTTGTCGTTCCTGGTTTGACATCACAAACACACCCAGCGTTCGGCCAGACACTCCTCCGTTCCTCCGGCCACTCCTGCGTTTTTTCCGGAAACGGTAGCGTTTTTTCCCACACGCCCATAAAACGGCCTGTTTCCGCCCAGTAACACCCATTTCCTGTCAATCACATTACGATCGCCAGAACGATGAAAAAGCCGTGAGTAAAAATCCTAACTACATAGCAAATTTACTTGGCGCAGTCGCAGTGCGGACATTGCGCATGCGCATTAAGCGGAAAATCACTGCGATGCGAAGATTTTTACCGAGCGAACAACTCGGAATGAGGGCCATCATACGATATCGTATGGTATGGGATTGCATAATGTGTACATAGCATAACACATGTAGCTATTTCCTGCAACCTAAGCAATTCTAAGTACTGTATATGAAGCTCCAGATGTGTCCCTTTACAGCATTGCTGCTATGCATATGGACGGGCACACTCATCGTGGCAGCGCTATTACCCACAAGGCTGCGAGTAGTTGCAGCTGAGGGTCTGCAATGCAAAGTGTATGGGAAGCGGGAGCGTGCGTACACACGACTGCCGATGTTGCTGGGACATGTATGTTGCGATGCATACGCATTGCAGCAATAATGCAAAAGGACACATCTGTGGTTGTAATTGTTGGTTTAAAGTAACTATTGAGGATAACCAGATTTATGTAGTGTGCAGACACACACTACATACAACCACACATGACATAGATCTGCTTAGGTGCAATGATTTAAACTGATAATTTCAACTAGCTTACTGTATATATAGTTAAAATTACAAGGCTTCTTATGGAGGAGCATATAGCCCCATGTATTAGGTGTCTGACTGGCTTACTGTATATATAGTTAAAATTACAAGGCTTCTTATGTAGGAGCATATAGCCCCATGTGTCAGGTGTCTGACTTTATTACATGAGGTTGGAAGTTCGAGTCCTGGATATAAATAATTTGTGTTTTCTCTGACGTCCTAGTGGATGCTGGGGACTCAGTCAGGAGCATGGGGATTAGCGGCTCCGCAGGAGACAGGGCACAAAAATAAAGCTTTAGGATCAGGTGGTGTGCACTGGCTCCTCCCCCTATGACCCTCCTCCAAGCCTCAGTTAGGTTTTTGTGCCCGTCCGAGCAGGGTGCAATCTAGGTGGCTCTCCTAAAGAGCTGCTTAGAAAAAGTTTTTAGGTTTTTTATTTTACAGTGAGTCCTGCTGGCAACAGGCTCACTGCAACGAGGGACTTAGGGGAGAAGAAGTGAACTCACCTGCGTGCAGGATGGATTGGCTTCTTAGGCTACTGGACACCATTAGCTCCAGAGGGATCGAACACAGGCCCAGCCATGGAGTCCGGTCCCGGAGCCGCGCCACCGACCCCCTTGCAGATGCCGAAAAGTGAAGAGGTCCAGAAACCGGCGGCAGAAGACTTTTCAGTCTTCATGAGGTAGCGCACAGCACTGCAGCTGTGCGCCATTGTTGTCACACACTTCACACCAGCGGTCACTGAGGGTGCAGGGCGCTGTGGGGGGCACCCTGGGCAGCAATGAAATACCTATACTGGCTAAAAGATACATCACATATAGCCCCTGGGGCTATATGGATGTATTTAACCCCTGCCAGGTCTCAGAAAAACGGGAGAAGAAGCCCGCCGAAAAGGGGGCGGGGCCTATTCTCCTCAGCACACAGCGCCATTTTCCCTCACAGAAATGCTGGTGGGAAGGCTCCCAGGCTCTCCCCTGCACTGCACTACAGAAACAGGGTTAAAACAGAGAGGGGGGGCACTTATTTGGCGATATGATTATATATATTAAGATGCTATAAGGGAAAAACACTTATATAAAGGTTGTCCCTGTATAATTATAGCGTTTTGGTGTGTGCTGGCAAACTCTCCCTCTGTCTCTCCAAAGGGCTAGTGGGGTCCTGTCCTCTATCAGAGCATTCCCTGTGTGTGTGCTGTGTGTCGGTACGTGTGTGTCGACATGTATGAGGACGATGTTGGTGAGGAGGCGGAGCAATTGCCTGTAATGGTGATGTCACTCTCTAGGGAGTTGACACCGGAATGGATGGCTTATTTAAGGAATTACGTGATAATGTCAACACGCTGCAAGGTCGGTTGACGACATGAGACGGCCGGCAAACCAATTAGTACCTGTCCAGGCGTCTCAAACACCGTCAGGGGCGTTAAAACGTCTTTTTACCTCAGTCGGTCGACACAGACACAGACACGGACACTGACTCCAGTGTCGACGGTGAAGAAACAAACGTATTTTTCTTTTAGGGCCACACGTTACTTGTTAAGGGCAATGAAGGAGGTGTTACATATTTCTGATACTACAAGTACCACAAAAAAGGGTATTTTGTGGAGTGTGAAAAAACTACCTGTAGTTTTTCCTGAATCAGATAAATTAAATGAAGTGTGTGATGATGCGTGGGTTTCCCCCGATAGAAAATTATTGGCGGTATACCCTTTCCCGCCAGAAGTTAGGGCGCGTTGGGAAACACCCCTTAGGGTGGATAAGGCGCTCACACGCTTATCAAAACAAGTGGCGGTACCGTCTCCAGATAGGGCCGCCCTCAAGGAGCCAGCTGATAGGAGGCTGGAAAATATCCTAAAAAGTATATACACACATACTGGTGTTATACTGCGACCAGCGATCGCCTCAGCCTGGATGTGCAGCGCTGGGGTGGCTTGGTCGGATTCCCTGACTGAAAATATTGATACCCTTGACAGGGACAGTATTTTATTGACTATAGAGCATTTAAAGGATGCATTTCTATATATGCGAGATGCACAGAGGGATATTTGCACTCTGGCATCAAGAGTAAGTGCGATGTCCACATCTGCCAGAAGTTGTTTATGGACACGACAGTGGTCAGGTGATGCAGATTCCAAACGGCACATGGAAGTATTGCCGTATAAAGGAGAAAAAGACAACGTCTTTTCAGCCTCAGTCCTTTCGTCCCCATAAGGGCAAGCAGGCAAAAGGCCAGTCATATCTGCCCAGGGATAGAGGAAAGGGAAGAAGACTGCAGCAGGCAGCCCATTCCCAGGAACAGAAGCCCTCCACCGCTTCTGCCAAGTCCTCAGCATGACGCTGGGGCCGTACAAGCGGACTCAGGTGCGGTGGGGGGTCGTCTCAAGAGTTTCAGCACGCAGTGGGCTCACTCGCAAGTGGACCCCTGGATCCTACAAGTAGTATCCCAGGGGTACAGATTGGAAATTCGAGACGTCTCCCCCTCGCAGGTTCCTGAAGTCTGCTTTACCAACGTCTCCCTCCGACAGGGAGGCAGTAGTGGAAACAATTCACAAGCTGTATTCCCAGCAGGTGATAATCAAAGTACCCCTCCTACAACAAGGAAAGGGGTATTATTCCACACTATATTGTGGTACTGAAGCCAGACGGCTCGGTGAGACCTATTCTAAATCTGAAATATTTGAACACTTACATACAAAGGTTCAAATCAAGATGGAGTCACTCAGAGCAGTGATAGCGAACCAGGAAAAAGGGGACTATATGGTGTCCCGGGACAGATGCTTACCTCCATGTCCCTATTTGCCCTTCTCACCAAGGGTACCTCAGGTTCGTGGTACAGAACTGTCACTATCAGTTTCAGACGCTGCCGGTTGGATTGTCCACGGCACCCCGGGTCCTTACCAAGGTAATGGCCGAAATGATGATTCTTCTTCAAAGAAAATGGACGATCTCCTGATAAGGGCAAGGTCCAGAGAACAGTTGGAGGTCGGAGTAGCACTATCTCAAGTAGTTCTACGACAGCACGGGTGGATTCTAAATATTCCAAAACCGCAGCTGTTTCCGACGACACGTCTGCTGTTCCTAGGGATGATTCTGGACACAGTCCAGAAAAACACAGGAAAGGTTTTGTTCTGAACTATTTATTCGTATGGCGCACTGCAGCCCGTCCACTATAAAAACCAGTGTAAAAATCACCTAGTTTTAAAAAAAAAACAATCTATAGTACAAATATGGGGTGGTATTTATCGATGTACAGGGCGCATGTATTAAATATAAAACATTAAATACATCCCTTAGGTTACTGGAGAGGTGGTGAATCCTTAGTGTGATAGCTTGATGGATTATTCTGGTGTTTTCTTCCTCCTCTCATACAATCATGTAAGGATCCAAATGTTCATAAAAAACAGAAAGTAGAGAGAGAAATGTGTAGGACAGTTTTTCCACCAATCGATTATTTCCACAACCTTAGGAACAGAAAGGCGTACCCCACTCACACAGAAACAAGTGAGTGGAAACCCATAAAGGTATCTTTACATCAGTAGGAGTGTTAGAGATTAATTTGCAGGGGCGTACCCAGAACTCACACAGGTGAAGTGATGGAAATTCCCATAAGGGTATCTTTAGTAAACCTTCAAATATTCATCAGATGCGTACCCCAACTTACACAGACAATGGTTAGGACATGTGCATAAAGGTATCTTTCAAATATTCAACCAGCAAGCAAGATGCGTACCACAACTCACTAGATATGAAGATGTTCAACTCCTATAATGGTATCTTTATCCACGGGCTTAAGCAGTTTTTCCACACAGGATACACAGAAAAGACCAGGAAAAAAGTTCCACTTTCTCAGTTTAAAATGAAGGGTTTATTTCCCAATGATATTAAAATGTGATAATACAATTATCACAAAAATAAACAAAAATTCAAACACTAAAAAGACAGGTCCGATTTTTTTTAAAAACGTCCCAGGTTACTCACAGTACTAATTGTTCAACGCGTTTCGGTCTTTCAAGAGGACCTTTTTCAAGAACTGTTTGTACTGTGTGGAATCTGGATATTTATGCTATAGACATCCAATGGGTGAGTAGCAGGAAATTACATCATTAATTGATTACTAAATTACATCACTTCAAAACTTCAGCAAAATATATAAATGCTTTATACAGAGTAAACCTCCCATGTATTAAATACTATTTTAGTTATTTGATATAAATTATAGGGCCTTAAAAGGTCTTAATTCGACCTTAAAGTACAGAACCGCTAGGAATCATGGGTGATGTAGTACGAATGGGCGAAAGTGCATGCCCATATAAGGAAATCCGCCGGATGTTCAAGGTTCTAATAGATAGGGAGAGAAGGGCTATAACAGTGAAAACAACCTAACTATTAGATAAGGTGCCTTAGCTGTCTAGATCCATTGTATAAGATAACAGGTACAGTTCATTTTTTTGTCCGTTTTCGTGTAAAGCCGCTATGACTTATGGGGGATGTAGTTTCCATATAGAGTTCTGATTTCCTTATAAGGAGATCCGCCGGAAGTCAGGTGACGGGTCCTCCAGTGCGTCCTCCATTATCCCCTCATATAGGTTCCGTTTGTGTGCGCGGACCGGAAGTGACGTTCCGCAAATCTTAGAGGTTTCCCAGGAGAATCATGGGATATGTAGTTTAGCGGCCAGATATGTACGGACTCCAGAGATGTTAACTAAATATTCAGCAAAGTATAGAAACAGAAGTTAATGGACATATTACATGGAAAGAAGTTATTCTAAGATGTTAGCATTATGATTAAACAGAAAACGGACTATAATAAAGAAAACAGATTACACTGAAAAATGTCATTTTGTTTCTCCTCTCACAGAAACCACTTAAGCTCGAAATCGCAATTTAAGCCGTGTGGATTCAGGGTCCCATATGTAAAAATACACTGCATCTCTGACTTTGCAAGCTGTGAAGCCAGATCTTTCCTACGTTTATTTTCTTGAACGTGTTTAATACCATAAAAACCCACTACCTCTGTAATAGAGCAATTGTGTTTAGTCTGAAAATGAGCAGAAAGTGAGTGGGTAGCTAACCCCTTTTTTATGTTTCTTATATGCTCGCCTAAACGAATTTTTAATGGCCTACTGGTACGTCCTATATAAAAGAGATTGCAGCTGCATTTTATGGCTTAAACGACATTTTTACTGTCACATGTTATAAAATCCTTGATAACATGATTTTTTTCATTTATTTCAATATTCTCAATTTTATTTTTATTTTTTTTTATTTTTTTTTCCCTTCACTTTTAATAGATCTACATCCGATGCAATTTCCGCATCTATAAAAGCCTTTCGAAGTTATCCTATGTGAAGGTTTATTAGATGGCAACATGCTGGAAACCAGCTTATTTCTTAGGTTTGGAGCTTTTCTATAGATGTGAGTGGGTTTCAAAGGGACTAAAGGTCCGATGACCGGATCCTTTTTCACCAAGTCCCAATGTTTCCTCAAGATGTTTTCTATTTCCCTGTGTTGTTGGTTAAATTCCGTAATAAATGCCCATTCATATGTATTTTTTTTTATGGTCACTTTGCTTATTTTTTTCACTATGAAGCAAATCATTACGGTCAGTATTTTTTGCCTTTATAAGGGCCCTTTCAACTATATTTTTGTTATATCCACATGCAGTGAATTTTTTACTCATTGTTTCTGCTTGGGACTCAAAAACATTAGGCTCCGTGCAGTTTCTTTTCACCCTTTTTAATTGACTCAATGGAATTGAGTCAAGCCAGTTGTTATGATGGCAGCTACTGGTGGATATATATGATCCGGAGTCAGTAGGTTTTGAGTAAGTCTTTGTGTGTAATTGACCCTCCTTCACATATACTGTTATATCCAAGAAATTTACTGTCTCGGTGCTCTTTTCAAACGTCAAAGCAATATTTTTATCGTTTGTATTGAGGGAGACACAAAAACTTTCTAACACAGTGACATCCCCCCTCCAGAGAAAGAATATGTCATCTATATAACGGGCGTAGGACACCAGATTCGCTCCGTATGGATTGTTAGTCCAAATGGTGTTGAGTTCCCATAGCCCTAGGAACAAATTTGCATAACTCGGAGCGAATCTGGTGCCCATAGCCGTCCCAGTCTTTTGAATGAAAAACTGGTCCTGAAAAAGGAAAAAATTATTATTGAGAATAAATTTGATACCCTCTATAAGCATTTCTTTGAGATCCTTACTGTAGTCCGACCCTTCCAAGAAATGGGTGATCGCCTCTACACCATCATCATGGTTGATGATGGTGTAGAGGGAACTAACATCTGCAGTCACCAGGATGTCTCCATCCTCCCACTGTATAGAATCCAAGAGTCTAAGGAAGTCCTTGGTATCCTTTAGATGGGACTTGTTTTGGATTACCAAGGGCTGTAGAAGATAATCAATGAATCTGGACAAATTGGAGGATAACGATTGTACACCCGATATTATCGGTCGTCCAGGGGGATTTGTGGTGCTTTTGTGTACCTTAGGCAACACGTATATGACTGGCACCACAGGTTCATCAATCAAAATAAATTTGGCCTCTTTAGGGCTAATAGTGCCCATCTTTTCATATTTATCAATATAATCCTTCAATTTTGATAAAATGATATTGGAGGGATCAGATCTTAATCTTTTATATGTCATTGTGTCATTCAGCTGTCGGAAGACTTCTTTTTCATAATCGATCAAATCCATCAGGACCACTCCCCCCCCTTTATCGGAGGGTTTGATCACTACTTCCTTAAGTTGTTTTAGGTCTTTCAAGGCCTTTCTTTCTTTAAAAGTGAAGTTTTGGGGTTTCTTGGATTTAATTTGCAATTTTTCCAGATCTCCTAGAATCATAGCACCAAAGCTTTCAATGAAAGGGCCTTGTATGTGTTTGGGATAGAATATAGACCTGGGTTTAAAAGGGGTAACTGTGGGTATACTCCTATCCATATTTTCTTCTTGATTAGCAAAAAATTTTTTAATTGTAAGCTTTCTCAAATATCTTTGTACATCTAGGTAGATTTCAAAAGCATTTACTGGGTTAGTCGGGGCATATTTTAACCCCTTTCGTAGAACCGATGTTTCACTATCTGATAATGTATGCGAACTAAGATTAAAAATCTTAGTTGAACAAACATCATTTATTTCCTTTGTAGGTGGGATTTCTCCCTCCCTATTAGTTTCACCCTTTTTTGTTCTACGTTTTCTTTTTCGTTTTCCTCTGTGGGGTTTGGAGATCCCTCCTCTCTTACCCCTCCTAACTTTATGCGATATCATCTGCGGCGGTTTTGGTGATAACGGTTCTCTAAAAAATGTTGTTCCACATCCGCAGCTCTACCCAGTGGAGAATAACGGTCCTCTATCCATCTATGGGCTTTCTCCCTGTTAATAAACCCATAGTTTCTTTCCCTTGGTGGGGGACCTCTCCATTCAGGTGTATTTTCCCTATAGTTTCCGTATGTATTTCTCTTATCACGTGATCTCCCAAAATTAGATGGTGGTCGATTATTCCTCTCTTTCTCTTTTTCTTTTTTTACATCAAAGAGATGCAGTGTATTTTTACATATGGGACCCTGAATCCACACGGCTTAAATTGCGATTTCGAGCTTAAGTGGTTTCTGTGAGAGGAGAAACAAAATGACATTTTTCAGTGTAATCTGTTTTCTTTATTATAGTCCGTTTTCTGTTTAATCATAATGCTAACATCTTAGAATAACTTCTTTCCATGTAATATGTCCATTAACTTCTGTTTCTATACTTTGCTGAATATTTAGTTAACATCTCTGGAGTCCGTACATATCTGGCCGCTAAACTACATATCCCATGATTCTCCTGGGAAACCTCTAAGATTTGCGGAACGTCACTTCCGGTCCGCGCACACAAACGGAACCTATATGAGGGGATAATGGAGGACGCACTGGAGGACCCGTCACCTGACTTCCGGCGGATCTCCTTATAACCCCACAGAGGAAAACGAAAAAGAAAACGTAGAACAAAAAAGGGTGAAACTAATAGGGAGGGAGAAATCCCACCTACAAAGGAAATAAATGATGTTTGTTCAACTAAGATTTTTAATCTTAGTTCGCATACATTATCAGATAGTGAAACATCGGTTCTACGAAAGGGGTTAAAATATGCCCCGACTAACCCAGTAAATGCTTTTGAAATCTACCTAGATGTACAAAGATATTTGAGAAAGCTTACAATTAAAAATTTTTTTGCTAATCAAGAAGAAAATATGGATAGGAGTATACCCACAGTTACCCCTTTTAAACCCAGATCTATATTCTATCCCAAACACATACAAGGCCCTTTCATTGAAAGCTTTGGTGCTATGATTCTAGGAGATCTGGAAAAATTGCAAATTAAATCCAAGAAACCCCAAAACTTCACTTTTAAAGAAAGAAAGGCCTTGAAAGACCTAAAACAACTTAAGGAAGTAGTGATCAAACCCTCCGATAAAGGGGGGGGAGTGGTCCTGATGGATTTGATCGATTATGAAAAAGAAGTCTTCCGACAGCTGAATGACACAATGACATATAAAAGATTAAGATCTGATCCCTCCAATATCATTTTATCAAAATTGAAGGATTATATTGATAAATATGAAAAGATGGGCACTATTAGCCCTAAAGAGGCCAAATTTATTTTGATTGATGAACCTGTGGTGCCAGTCATATACGTGTTGCCTAAGGTACACAAAAGCACCACAAATCCCCCTGGACGACCGATAATATCGGGTGTACAATCGTTATCCTCCAATTTGTCCAGATTCATTGATTATCTTCTACAGCCCTTGGTAATCCAAAACAAGTCCCATCTAAAGGATACCAAGGACTTCCTTAGACTCTTGGATTCTATACAGTGGGAGGATGGAGACATCCTGGTGACTGCAGATGTTAGTTCCCTCTACACCATCATCAACCATGATGATGGTGTAGAGGCGATCACCCATTTCTTGGAAGGGTCGGACTACAGTAAGGATCTCAAAGAAATGCTTATAGAGGGTATCAAATTTATTCTCAATAATAATTTTTTCCTTTTTCAGGACCAGTTTTTCATTCAAAAGACTGGGACGGCTATGGGCACCAGATTCGCTCCGAGTTATGCAAATTTGTTCCTAGGGCTATGGGAACTCAACACCATTTGGACTAACAATCCATACGGAGCGAATCTGGTGTCCTACGCCCGTTATATAGATGACATATTCTTTCTCTGGAGGGGGGATGTCACTGTGTTAGAAAGTTTTTGTGTCTCCCTCAATACAAACGATAAAAATATTGCTTTGACGTTTGAAAAGAGCACCGAGACAGTAAATTTCTTGGATATAACAGTATATGTGAAGGAGGGTCAATTACACACAAAGACTTACTCAAAACCTACTGACTCCGGATCATATATATCCACCAGTAGCTGCCATCATAACAACTGGCTTGACTCAATTCCATTGAGTCAATTAAAAAGGGTGAAAAGAAACTGCACGGAGCCTAATGTTTTTGAGTCCCAAGCAGAAACAATGAGTAAAAAATTCACTGCATGTGGATATAACAAAAATATAGTTGAAAGGGCCCTTATAAAGGCAAAAAATACTGACCGTAATGATTTGCTTCATAGTGAAAAAAATAAGCAAAGTGACCATAAAAAAATAATAATAAAAAAAATAAAAAAAAATACATATGAATGGGCATTTATTACGGAATTTAACCAACAACACAGGGAAATAGAAAACATCTTGAGGAAACATTGGGACTTGGTGAAAAAGGATCCGGTCATCGGACCTTTAGTCCCTTTGAAACCCACTCACATCTATAGAAAAGCTCCAAACCTAAGAAATAAGCTGGTTTCCAGCATGTTGCCATCTAATAAACCTTCACATAGGATAACTTCGAAAGGCTTTTATAGATGCGGAAATTGCATCGGATGTAGATCTATTAAAAGTGAAGGGAAAAATAAAATTGAGAATATTGAAATAAATGAAAAAAATCATGTTATCAAGGATTTTATAACATGTGACAGTAAAAATGTCGTTTATGCCATAAAATGCAGCTGCAATCTCTTTTATATAGGACGTACCAGTAGGCCATTAAAAATTCGTTTAGGCGAGCATATAAGAAACATAAAAAAGGGGTTAGCTACCCACTCACTTTCTGCTCATTTTCAGACTAAACACAATTGCTCTATTACAGAGGTAGTGGGTTTTTATGGTATTAAACATGTTCAAGAAAATAAACGTAGGAAAGATCTGGCTTCACAGCTTGCAAAGTCAGAGATGCAGTGTATTTTTACATATGGGACCCTGAATCCACACGGCTTAAATTGCGATTTCGAGCTTAAGTGGTTTCTGTGAGAGGAGAAACAAAATGACATTTTTCAGTGTAATCTGTTTTCTTTATTATAGTCCGTTTTCTGTTTAATCATAATGCTAACATCTTAGAATAACTTCTTTCCATGTAATATGTCCATTAACTTCTGTTTCTATACTTTGCTGAATATTTAGTTAACATCTCTGGAGTCCGTACATATCTGGCCGCTAAACTACATATCCCATGATTCTCCTGGGAAACCTCTAAGATTTGCGGAACGTCACTTCCGGTCCGCGCACACAAACGGAACCTATATGAGGGGATAATGGAGGACGCACTGGAGGACCCGTCACCTGACTTCCGGCGGATCTCCTTATAAGGAAATCAGAACTCTATATGGAAACTACATCCCCCATAAGTCATAGCGGCTTTACACGAAAACGGACAAAAAAATGAACTGTACCTGTTATCTTATACAATGGATCTAGACAGCTAAGGCACCTTATCTAATAGTTAGGTTGTTTTCACTGTTATAGCCCTTCTCTCCCTATCTATTAGAACCTTGAACATCCGGCGGATTTCCTTATATGGGCATGCACTTTCGCCCATTCGTACTACATCACCCATGATTCCTAGCGGTTCTGTACTTTAAGGTCGAATTAAGACCTTTTAAGGCCCTATAATTTATATCAAATAACTAAAATAGTATTTAATACATGGGAGGTTTACTCTGTATAAAGCATTTATATATTTTGCTGAAGTTTTGAAGTGATGTAATTTAGTAATCAATTAATGATGTAATTTCCTGCTACTCACCCATTGGATGTCTATAGCATAAATATCCAGATTCCACACAGTACAAACAGTTCTTGAAAAAGGTCCTCTTGAAAGACCGAAACGCGTTGAACAATTAGTACTGTGAGTAACCTGGGACGTTTTTAAAAAAAATCGGACCTGTCTTTTTAGTGTTTGAATTTTTGTTTATTTTTGTGATAATTGTATTATCACATTTTAATATCATTGGGAAATAAACCCTTCATTTTAAACTGAGAAAGTGGAACTTTTTTCCTGGTCTTTTCTGTGTATCCTGTGTGGAAAAACTGCTTAAGCCCGTGGATAAAGATACCATTATAGGAGTTGAACATCTTCATATCTAGTGAGTTGTGGTACGCATCTTGCTTGCTGGTTGAATATTTGAAAGATACCTTTATGCACATGTCCTAACCATTGTCTGTGTAAGTTGGGGTACGCATCTGATGAATATTTGAAGGTTTACTAAAGATACCCTTATGGGAATTTCCATCACTTCACCTGTGTGAGTTCTGGGTACGCCCCTGCAAATTAATCTCTAACACTCCTACTGATGTAAAGATACCTTTATGGGTTTCCACTCACTTGTTTCTGTGTGAGTGGGGTACGCCTTTCTGTTCCTAAGGTTGTGGAAATAATCGATTGGTGGAAAAACTGTCCTACACATTTCTCTCTCTACTTTCTGTTTTTTATGAACATTTGGATCCTTACATGATTGTATGAGAGGAGGAAGAAAACACCAGAATAATCCATCAAGCTATCACACTAAGGATTCACCACCTCTCCAGTAACCTAAGGGATGTATTTAATGTTTTATATTTAATACATGCGCCCTGTACATCGATAAATACCACCCCATATTTGTACTACAGTCCAGAAAAAGGTGTTTCTCCCGGAGAAGAAAGCCAGGGAGTTATCCGAGCTAGTCAGGAACCTCCTAAAACCAGGAAAAGTGTCAGTGCATCATTGCACAAGGGTCCTGGGAAAAATGGTGGCTTCTTACGAAGCGATTCCATTCGGCAGATTTCACGCAAGAACTTTTCAGTGGGATCTGCTGGACAAATGGTCCGGATCGCATCTGCAGATGCATCAGCGGATAACCTTATCGCCACGGACAAGGGTGTCTCTTCTGTGGTTGTTGCAGAGTGCTCATCTGTTAGAGGGCCGCAGATTCGGCATACAGGACTGGGTCCTGGTGACCACGGATGCCAGTCTGAGAGGCTGGGGAGCGGTCACACAGGGAAGAAACTTCCAGGGAGTATGGTCAAGCCTGGAGATGTCTCTTCACATAAATATACTGGAGCTAAGAGCGATTTACAATGCTCTAAGCCTGGCAAAACCCCTGCTTCAGGGTCAGCCGGTGTTGATCCAGTCGGACAACATCACGGCAGTCGCCCACGTAAACAGACAGGGCGGCACAAGAAGCAGGAGAGCAATGGCAGAAGCTGCAAGGATTCTTCGCTGGGCGGAAGATCATGTGATAGCACTGTCAGCAGTGTTCATTCCGGGAGTGGACAACTGGGAAGCAGACTTCCTCAGCAGACACGATCTACACCCGGGAGAGTGGGGACTTCATCCAGAAGTCTTCCACATGATTGTGAACCGTTGGGAAAAACCAAAGGTGGATATGATGGCGTCTCGCCTCAACAAAAAACTGGACAGGTATTGCGCCAGGTCAAGAGACCCTCAGGCAATAGCTGTGGACGCTCTGGTAACACCGTGGGTGTTCCAGTCAGTGTATGTGTTTCCTCCTCTGCCTCTCATACCAAAAGTACTGAGAATTATACGGCAAAGGGGAGTAAGAACGATACTCGTGGCTCCGGATTGGCCAAGAAGAACTTGGTACCCGGATCATCAGGAGATGCTCACGGAAGATCCGTGGCCTCTACCTCTAAGACGGGACCTGCTTCAGCATGGACCGTGTCTATTCCAAGACTTACCGCGGCTGCGTTTGACGGCATGGCGGTTGAACGCCGAATTCTAAGGGAAAAAGGCATTCCGGAAGAGGTCATTCCTACACTGGTAAAAGCCAGGAAGGAGGTGACTGCACAACATTATCACCGCATTTGGAGAAAATATGTTGCGTGGTGTGAGGCCAGGAAGGCCCCCACGGAGGAATTTCAATTGGGTCGATTCCTACATTTCCTGCAAACAGGATTGTCTATGGGCCTCAAATTGGGGTCCATTAAGGTTCAAATTTCGGCCCTGTCGATTTTCTTCCAGAAAGAATTGGCTTCAGTTCCTGAAGTCCAGACTTTTGTAAAAGGAGTACTACATATACAGCCCCCGGTTGTGCCCCCAGTGGCTCCGTGGGACCTTAATGTAGTTTTGGATTTTCTCAAATCCCATTGGTTTGAGCCACTCAAATCGGTGGATTTGAAATATCTTACATGGAAAGTAACCATGCTACTGGCCCTGGCTTCAGCCAGGAGAGTGTCAGAATTGGCGGCTTTATCGTATAAAAGCCCATATCTGATTTTCCATTCGGACAGGGCAGAACTGCGGACGCGTCCTCAGTTTCTGCCTAAGGTGGTGTCAGCGTTTCACCTGAACCAGCCTATTGTGGTGCCTGCGGCTACTAGCGATTTGGAGGATTCCAAGTTGCTGGACGTTGTCAGGGCATTGAAAATATATATTTCAAGGACGGCTGGAGTCAGAAAATCTGACTCGCTGTTTATACTGTATGCACCCAATAAGCTGGGTGCTCCTGCTTCTAAGCAGACGATTGCTCGTTGGATTTGTAGCACAATTCAACTTGCACATTCTGTGGCAGGCCTGCCACAGCCTAAATCTGTCAAGGCCCATTCCACAAGGAAGGTGGGCTCATCCTGGGCGGCTGCCCGAGGGGTCTCGGCATTACAACTCTGCCGAGCAGCTACGTGGTCGGGGGAGAACACGTTTGTAAAATTCTACAAATTTGATACCCTGGCTAAAGAGGACCTGGAGTTCTCTCATTCGGTGCTGCAGAGTCATCCGCACTCTCCCGCCCGTTTGGGAGCTTTGGTATAATCCCCATGGTCCTTACGGAGTCCCCAGCATCCACTAGGACGTCAGAGAAAATAAGATTTTACTTACCGATAAATCTATTTCTCGTAGTCCGTAGTGGATGCTGGGCGCCCATCCCAAGTGCGGATTGTCTGCAATACTTGTACATAGTTATTGTTACAAAAAAATCGGGTTGTTATTGTTGTGAGCCGTCTGTTCAGAGGCTCCTACGTTTGTCATACTGTTAACTGGGTTCAGATCACAAGTTGTACGGTGTGATTGGTGTGGCTGGTATGAGTCTTACCCGGGATTCAAAATCCTTCCTTATTGTGTACGCTCGTCCGGGCACAGTATCCTAACTGAGGCTTGGAGGAGGGTCATAGGGGGAGGAGCCAGTGCACACCACCTGATCCTAAAGCTTTATTTTTGTGCCCTGTCTCCTGCGGAGCCGCTAATCCCCATGGTCCTGACGGAGTCCCCAGCATCCACTACGGACTACGAGAAATAGATTTATCGGTAAGTAAAATCTTATTTTAAATACAGAAGAATTTAACTGAAGGTGCACATATCCTTTATATACAAGACCCAATCAAAGAACCTGCCTGCCTCTTGCCCCCAAAACTGTACATCAGCAGAACACTAAAAATAAAACTTGCAATGGTTAAGAGTTATCATTGCAGAGATAACCATCAGCCATCAGAACTAGTCTACTGATGGTCCCAATAAAACATAATTCTGATTTGCCTATTTTACAGTGTGGTGCACAGATGTTTTTAGTAGTATCCAATTAAAAGTATGGTTATGGTCCCTGAGATTTGGTCTGTTCTCAGCTGATGTTCACAGAGTTCAGCAATTGTTTTTAACTTTGCATGTGTCTAAATCACACTGCGCACGCGGCCCAATTGTGTTCATGCAGAGTTACGGTTGCAAATTCGGAGGCACGCACAGTAGAGGGTGGACCATGACTGTGAAAACACCCTTACACATAGGATATGGGAGTGAATTAAAACTAGGGTATGTCATCAGTATGGCGGGCATCTTGAAGTCAGCCATCTTGGATGCAACTCATTTTTTAATTGGTAGTGACATTAATGACCATGGCACTAACACAAACAGAACATGTTGAGAATTTCTTGACATTAAAACTCGAGAATTTCTTATGAAATTCTGCATCTGTTTAGATATGTCACATGACTACCTCACCAATTAAAAAAATCAGACTTCAAGATGGCCGCCATACTGAGGACATACCCTAGAAAGTTTTCACCCTCTTCCATATCATATGTGTAGACACTGGATTAAAATTTCCTTACTCATTTCCTTTTTATAAGAGTATTTCCACAATTATGGACCAACCTGTACATTATAAAAGTATTGGGCATCACTGGGTAGTGACTGGGAAGTAGCTACTCCAGGGTTACCGACTGTCTGGCTGCCCCCTCCAGGAGAGGGCAGCCAGTTTGGCACAGCAGGAGAAGGGCGTGGGTGATGCGACATAGGGCATAACAGGGCGTGGCTACAAATTGGAGACAGCACATTGGGCATGACAGTCAAGGTCGTGTCATCGTGGCCACGCCCTGCTATACAATGCCGCTATGCCATAAACTTGAATGGGAGCCGGCGTGCGCATGCACCCTCCTCACATTCACTTGTACAAGACCCAGCAGTGATGCGAAAGAGCACGGTATGCTGCCCTACGTTTGCATTGCGGTCCCGCTACAGCACATTGCTATAAGCAGCAAAGCTGTTGCAGGACACATCTGTATGTTCATGCAGAATGGCCATGGAAACTGAGATGCTGGGATTGAGGTGTTTTCTGCATTCCAGATTGCGGTCATAGGCTGAGGCACACCCCAAAAATGGTCACAACAAGTCTGCATTTTTGCCAAAACTCCCCGTTGCCTCCCCCCAAAAAAAGATTCCCGACTGTCAATCACATTGCATATAAAATCTCACTGCGAGCAACAGCACTAAGTTACTTTGACGCATGCACAGCGGAACTGTGATGTGTGTGCAGTGGGTTGGTATTCTCGCAACTCCGTAAATATCACCATTGCATACAACTCTGACTCAGGCTCTTCATTGCATTATACAAAGTACCATAGAATATATTTTAAAAGGGCCCCATGTGATACCTAGGTAAGTATTAGGTTTGAATGTAAGGGTAAGTATGTATCTAGATGTTGGGGAAATTACCTTTCCTCTGTCTTCTAGACTTTATCGTTTGTAGAATCTTCGCAGAGTGGGGAGGCTGACGAATTCCAAAGAATAACTGTCACCTTTAGTTTGCGTTAAAACTAATTATCAATTTATTAGCTACAGTCCCGGCTGTGCGGCCAGCTCCAACTCCCCTCCATGAGGGGGAACGTATAAGCAGTCACCCTTCCCTCTGTGAGGGATCCAACGTTACATTTCCCTCTGTGAGGGATCTAAAGTTGCATTTCCCACAGTGAGGGATTCGACAGTTAAAACACATTTTATAGTTAAATTTATCATACAGTGTACCATAAATTAGTTTATTACTAGCAAGACAATATATTTTTAATATATTGGGGTGTTACATATATATTCCCCCTAAAAGGGTGCGTGTCCTCATGCATAACAATTTTATCCAACCATGTTAAAACAGTCACATAAATTAGCGCCTTAGTATATTTATCGGAGAGATAGGACACCTTTTGTACTCCTTTCTGACCTCAGAACAGAAGGGAAATCTATTGTGTTGTGATCAGTTTCTACTACAGTACATTCGGATACATCAGAGAGCATAACATCAGGCTCAGGTACATTATTACTGTCAACTTCAACTAGACCAGACAATGTGCTTTATGTTACATTAGCAGATTTCCGACTAACAGGACTTCCTACACTAGCAAATACTGGCCAAAACAGACTCATGGGATTGCTCCAGAAGTCATTGTAAGCTGACTCCCCTGATGAACTCAACCTCTCTGCCTTTTCCTGGGCATCGTAGTTCTGTGGAGGCATCAAACATTTCTTAAGCTGATTTCAGTGAACCACTAAGGAGTGTTCTCCATTGTCCTTAGATATTTTGTATACATCAACCTCCGGTCGTGGAATCTCAGTAATAATGTAAGGAGTCATCTCCCAGTGTCCATCCAACTTGCTTGGCACTGATTATTTATTTTCCAAACTATGTCGCCTACATTGAACAGTTAAGCTAGGGCAGTCTCATTGTAGTGTTTGGATTGTTGCTGCCACACCCGGTCCATTTTCTGATTAACTACCGTCTGTGATGCTTTCAGTCTCTTTTGATGCTTTTTTACCCATTCTGTTTGTGGAATGGTCTCTTAAGCAATTTCTCGAGGTACCTCCAGAAGCAGATCAACTTGTAACTTGCTTTCTTGACCAAACAGTAGGTAATAAGGGGTATACCCCGTAGAACTGTGCTCTGTATTATTATACAAGAAAGTGATTTCTGGAAGTAGTGAGGGCCATTCCTGATGTTCCGGGAGTGGAATAGCTGTCAACAGATTGATTAAGGACTGGCTCATTCTCTCACAGAGTCCGTTGCATTGCGGGTGATATGCAGTGGTCCTTAATTTCTTCCATCCATACAGGTCACATAACTCATGAAATAACCTTGACTCGAAGGCGGATCCCTGGTCAGTAAGTATGTTTTCTGGATAACCATAAGGTTGGAAAAATGCTCTCCATAGTAACTCAGCAGTGGTTTTGGCTGACAAGTCTCGGATCGGGAGAGCCACTGCAAATTTGGAGTAGTGATCGATGATAGTAAGGGCATATTGGTAGCCTGTCCGACTGGGTTCTAATTTCACATGATCAATAGACACTATATACAAAGGATGATGACTTATAATAGGATGCAATGGTGCTTTTTGATCAGACTGCGCTCTTCGTCGAATAGTGCAATTAAGACATTTCTTACACCAGTTGTCAATGACCCTCATTCCGAGTTGATCGCTCGCTGCAGTTTTTCGCAGCATAGCGATCAGGCAAAAAACGGCTGTTCTGTGCATGCTTATGGGCCGCAAGGCGCATGCACCAAGTAATTTCACACAAAACTATGCAATTTTACACAGGGGCGAGCAATGCTTTTCAGTCGCTCTGCTGAACGGTGAATGATTGACAGGAAGTGGGTGTTTCTGGGCAGAAACTGACCGTTTTCTGGGAGTGTGCTAAAAAACGCAGGCGTGTCAGGCTAAAACGCAGGAGTGGCTGGAGAAACGGGGGAGTGGCTGGCCGAACGAAGGGCATGCTTGTGACGTCAAACCAGGAACTAAACAGTCTGCAGTGATCGCAATCTAGGAGTAGGTCTGGAGCTACTCAGAAACTGCAGGAAAAGATTTTCGAGCAATTCTGCTAATCTTTCGTTCGCACTTCTGCTAAGCTAAGATACACTCCCAGAGGGAGGCGGCTTAGCGTTTTTACTGCTGCTAAAAGCAGCTAGCAAGCAATCAACTCGGAATGAGGGCCAATATCTTCTCGCATGCCAATCCAAAAGAATAATTTCCGTACATTTGCTTCTAACTTTTGAGTGCCAAAATGAACTGAATGGTCATGGTAAGCCTGAAGAATACAGTCATGGACCCCTCTGGATAGAACAATTTGCTTGACGGGACAGTTAGTCCTGGGTTTAATTCCACATCGAATCAGGAGACCTTTCTAAATTCTTCATCGATCTCGATGTCTCCACAGTTTTAGAAGTTCAGGATCAGCTTCATGTCTTTCCTGTTTGTTCAAAGTCTTCCCAGACAGTAACAAAGCCTTTAGCTGAGACAATAGCGGACTCTCCCCCTCCATACATTTCCACTTCTCACCATATTCCCCCTCCGGATCATCCCGAATATTGTCATCACAGGTGGGATGAGTTCTTGCTGTCATGGCATGTTGTACTAAGAATGAATGGAAAGCTGGCATTTCCACATCCTCCCACTGGTCGTCTTCAATTTCTTGTCTAGGTTGTATAGGTTGGTATGATAAAGCATCAGCGTTAGTATTGCTCTTTCCACTTCGGTATTTGATGGTAAACTGATAATTGGCTAATCTGGTAGACCAACGTTGTTCAAATGCGCCTAAATGAGCAGTGGGTAAATGGGACAGAGGATTTTTATCTGTGAATGCGATAAATGGAGTGGCTGCCAAGTAATTCTTAAATTTTTCTGTCACGGCCCACACTACAGCCAACAATTATAATTTAAAGGCGCTGTAATTGGCATCATTACGTTCAGTTTTTTTCAAGCTCCGACTAGCATACGCAATTACTCGTTCATGACCTTGTTGTTTTTGGGATAGGACGGCTCCCAAGCCTTGATTACTGGCATCTGTATACAAGTGGAAAATCTGACTGTAATCGGGGTACGCAAGTACAGGCTCATCAGTCAATGCAGCCTGTTGAGTTTGAGTCCATCTTGTAGGGATATTTTTATCATGACAGGTTTTTGGGACCCCACGAAGCAGTTCGTACAATGGGGCCGCAATTTGTGCGAACCTCTTCACAAATCTCCGGTAATACCCCGCAAACCCTAAGAATCTACGTACTTCCTTAAGGGGCCCTGATTGTGTATGGATCAGGCAAAAGGAGAGCTGTAAACACTTATTTCTCATCAAAGAAATGCTGCATTTCTTTTATCTTTATAAATTGAAAATAGCACTACAACTCCAACCGCAATTGTCCACTTCACAACAATATATTCCTTACTTGGACTTCTAGGCTTGTCTCCAGATGAGTGTAGATGGATTCACTTTACATAGTATGCCCAGCTCCTCCACCAATGCGTTTCACTGTGTGTCACAGCTTTTTCAAGATGAAAAAGCTGTGACACACAGCGAAACGCGTTGGTGGAGGAGCTGGGCACAAAATATAAAGTGAATTCATCTACATATTGTTGCACAGTGAGCAATTGCGGTTGGACCGGAGCTTTAACTAGGACTATGTGGAGTCCTTAATCAAGCTGCAAGAGGTCTCGCATCTTCCAATACAGTTGGTAACAATACCTTTCCAATATCTGCATTTCCTAGGACTGTGGCTATACTCATGAGATGAACTACAAGTCCCAACTCAAGTGTTGTTTTTACAAATCATTCCAATTATAAGCAGTGCTCTGATATGCCCGTAATACTTCTGTATGTGATTTTTAAATATGTTGCAACAATAATCATGTGGAATATGTAATACATTTTTATCTTTTTTAAACATATCCAGCTCATTAGCGCTAATTGTATTTGTTTCTGTATTGTTTTGTATTGGGACTAACTACCCCTATGTTAATTAGCTGCTTACAGCAGAGCTAGCCTATAATCAGCGCCAGACCAATTACTTGGTAATTTTTTTCCCCGGAAACTATTCTGACCTATTCAATCTCCCTGCTGTTTTTCTGACAAATCGCAAATTCCGACTTGTTAAACACGTGGATCGGCGGAATAGCCGTGGATCCACGTGTTTTGTCGGAAGCCTGGCCAAATCCGACAGGTTTTAGCCTTGTTTCCGACAATGTCAATCCAACTTTAAAAAAGTCAGATTGGCATTGTTGGGAACGGCCGAATCCTGTCGGATTTGGCCTCTCATTGAATACTGAGATGTTGGATCCTTTCCATCGGAAAGGATCCGACATCAATTGAATATACCTTTATGTTTATAAAATAGAAATGTATAGATTATCAGTAGGCTATATTACCTGTAATTTCACTGTGCAGGGGCATATTCAGAGAGGAGTCAGCCCGTGTGCAGTCTCTGTCTGAACCCCTTCCTCTCTAGCCGGCACTAGGGTCAGTGGGAGACCCTAGTGCTGTACCAGAGTCCAGTGCAGATGCGCAGGAGTCCAGGGCATATGCGTGGTGGCCATTTTAGTGGTAATTTTCCTACTGCGCATGTGCAAAACCCCCAAAAAACTGCTGCCATTTTCCAGGTGATTTGTGCAGTGCTGCTGCCGCCGGTGCAGGACTCTGTATGGGTAAGTAATCAAGAAATGGGAGCACACCTTGAACACATTATAGACTAGCTATTCTACCCATTCTTCACACGGGAGTTTCTGATTTTCACGGTGCATATAAATGAGTGTTTAAAAATTTGTTAAGTCTATAGAGATGAAAATTTGAGATGTCTTCTACACACGGGTGGTGCAATCCAAATTTTGATCCGATTGTCCGTTTAGGCGTTATCGTTCACGCAACGCAAGCCACGCATCTGTAATGATGTCATTAGGTCAACCCCATTTTTGTCCCCATAGGGGAGGTTGATTAAAATTCTAATTGTGTAGTTTTCCTATTTCCCACCTGAAGAATACCTATGTTACATTTCATCTTCCTAACGTATCGGGAAAAAAGAGAATTAGTGATGAGTGAGTGAGGGGTTTCGCATATATATATATAAATATATAACCCCTGCACGCCTATGTGTGGTTGAATATATGTATTATATGGAGTATTACCTGCATTCCTACTGTTGTTAGTGGTTAAATATTGCACAATGTAAGGGCATCAGATGGTGAAGGGGGCGTTGCCTCTTGCAATGGCGTGAACAGCGCCTGCAGGCCATGATGCAGAGAATGTAGCTGGTGTGGGGGGGACCGTGGATGGGGGAGGGTGTCTGTAGATGCTGCGGGTGGAGAGGCGGATGGGGGAGGGGGTTGGGAGGTGCTGCAGGTGGGGATGGGCAGGGTAGTGGGGTCCGGAGGTGCTATGGGTGGGGGAAGGGCGGGGGTGCCGCCGGTGGGGGAAGGGCAGGTGTGGTGCGGTGAATGGCTGAGGGTTTCCTGAGGCACTGCGGGGGTTGGGGTGCTGTGTGTGGTGTAGGGACATGGTGGCCCCCGGTTGGGGGAGGGTGTGTGTATATTCTGCGCGTGGAGGGGGGGCGGATGGGGAGGGGGATCAGGAGGTGCTGCGGGCCGGGGAAGGGGCTTGGGGCAGAGGATGGGGTAGGGGGTCCAGAGGTGGTTCGGGTGGGGGAGGGACGGGAGTGGGGCTGTTGAGGATGGGGGGAGGGGTTCCGAAGGCGTTGTGGGTGGGAAAGGGTCTGGTTGTGGGGGTTTGGTGGGGGCCCGGAGATGCTGTGGAGGGGGGATGTCAGGGATGGGGGAGGGGGGGTGATGCGGGTGGGGTAGGGGGTTGGGAGGTACCATGTGTGGGGGAGGAGCATGGGTGCCGTGGGTGTGAGAGGGGCAGGTGCGATCGTGTGACGGATGGGGTCAGGAGGCGCCGCAGGTGGTGAAGGGATGGTCGCGGGGGTTGCCGCGGGTGGGGGACGGGGTCCAAGGGCAGTAGGGGAGGGGCAGTTGTGGGGGTGCCGAGGGTGGGAGAGGGGTGGGTGGCGCGGGCGGGTAAGGGACAGTTGCGGGGGTTGCTGTGGCGTGGGGGAGGGTGTCTGTAGATGGTACATGGGGAGGGGGTGTGCGGATGGGTGAGGGGTTTGGGAGGTGCTGGTGAGAGGAGGGTTTTGGGCGGGGGAGGGGCAGGTGCAGGGCTGTTGGGGGTGAGGGATGGGGGATCTGAAGGCGCTGTGGGTGGAGAAGGGGATGGTTGCGGGGGTGCGGTGGATGGGGGAGTGGGTGCGGAGGTGCTGCAGGTGGATGGAGGGGCAGGTTCGGGGGTGTGTGGATGCCAAGGGCGGGAGTGCTGCAGGTGGGGTAGGGGGCTGAGAGGTGCCATGTGGGGGAAGGAGCATCATGGGTGCTGCGGGTGGGAGAGGGGCAGCAGGTGCAATGGTGTTGCAGATGGGGTCCGGAGGCGAGTGGTGGAGGGGTGGTTGTGGGAGATGCCGTGGGCTGGGGACGGGGCCCGAGGGCGGTAGGGGAGGGGCGGTTGTGGGGGTGCCGAGGGTGGGGGAGGGGTGGGTGGCGCGGGTGGGGAAGGGATGGGTGCGGGTGTTGCTGCAGTGTGGGGGAGGGTGCCTGTAGATGCTACGGGTGGAGGCGGGTTGATGTAGGGGGGTACGCAGATGGGTGAGGGGGTCAGGAGGTGCTAGGGGGGTGCGAATGAGGGAGGGGGTCCGGAGGCGGTGCGAATAGTGGAGGGGATGGGGTGCGGCAGGTGAGGGAGGGTCAGGTACAGGGCTGTTGGGGATGGGGGAGGCGTTCCGAAGTCGCTGCAGATGGAGAAGGGGCTGGTTGTGAGGGTACGGTGGATGGAGGAGGGGGTGTGGAGGTTCTGCGGGTGATGGAGGGGTAGGTGCAGGGGTGCATGGGGGAGGGGGTGCTGCAGGTGGGGTAGGGGGTTGGGAGGTGCCGTGTGAGGTGGAGGAGCATGGGTGGTGTGGGTGGAAGAGGGGCAGGTGCGGTGGTGTGGTGGATGGGTTAGGGGGTCAGGAGGTGCTGCGGGTGGTGGAGGGGCTGCTGCGGGGGTTGCCGCGGGTGGGGGGCGTGGTCCTATACACACAGCATGCATTGCACATATGCACACACATACTGGTCTGTACATGGACATATACAGACACAGCGACTGCAATCCTGTCCGCACTCACCACTTGCGTCTGTGCTGCGCCCAGGTATTTCCATGGCCCGTCACTCGCCCACACAGCTGTGGTATGATCGACACCGCCGCCACCTCCTCCTCTGCTCCTCGGTATCCACAGAAGGCTCTGAGAGAGTGTCACTTACTCACGCAGCAGCAGCAGCAGCATGTTCGGCTCCGCCGCCGCTGCCTCCTCTGCTCCCCGGCATCTCCGTCAGGTGGACAGTGGCCCGGCATCCCCGAGCCCGTCACTTCCCCACACAGCTGCAGCATGCTCTGCTCCACCGCTGGAGCCTCCTCCGATCCCAGTCAAGCAAAAAGTAAGTGAAGCGGGAGCATGCCACCTTCCAGTGGCAGGCGACCATAGGCAGCTGCCTAATGGTGGCGCCGGCCCTGATCCCCGAGTCACACAGCTGAGCAGTCCCCTATGCAGCATGGTGCAGAGATGGGCTGCGCCTGGAGAGGTATGCCCCGGGGCTGACCGCCGGACAGGGAGAGCGCTGGGACACTAGAGAAAGTGAATCCTGGGCTGGCTGTTTCTTTTCCCTCTCCTATTTAATTGGCCAGATCTGTGACTATGACTCCGCTCATCGCTGTGACTCCGCCCAGCATTAGAGGCCCAGGCACAGAGTCACAGATTTGGGATATTAAATAGGATATATATATATATATATATATATATATATATATATATATAAAACCATGGGATTGGCACTCCAATATGTTGTAGCATTCAGCTACGTGCGCATGCACAATTAGTTATATAATCCCAGGGAGTGAAGATGGTAGTATGTATATAACAAGATCATTTTATTCCATAGGTCTTCCTGATGACGTGGTACAGTTGACCCTGAAACATCGATATGGAATAAATGTATCTTGTTTTATATATATATATATATCTCCTATATAATAGCCCAGATCTGTGACTTTGTGATTCATTTGCTAACGCTGGGCGGAGTCACAACAGTGGGCGGAGTTAGTCAAATGAGTCACAGATCTGGCCAAATCTACAGGAGACTAGGAGCAGAAGCAGATAGTATGGGCATGGCACAGGCAGGGGTGCATACCTCCCAGATTTCTGCAGGAGCTTTCTTCAGACAGAAGGAGGGACACACACTCGGCGAAAAGGGGGCGTGGCTTCACGGGAGGGCCCCGTTTTCGTCAATGAGGCATGCCCAGCGCTCTGTGAGCTGCTGGCATGCCCCCAGGGGCTGATCATGAGTCCGGGGGGGCCAGGGCACTTGAGACAGGGGAGCCCTATCTCATTGCTGTGCCTGCTGTGGGTTGGGGGCGTGGCCTAATCGCGGGACGCGAGGCCACGCCCCCTTACACAAATTCCTTTTTTTTTTTTTTTATGGGATTTTGGCCCCTCAGCTAGGGGTAAATCCAGAGGAGGTGGTCGCTCCCACCTACACACCCGCACAGGCAGAAGAAAGCAGGGAGACTGCTGCCTCCCTGCAACACCACAGACCTGCCAACACGCAGCAGCGTGTGCTGACAGTAGCACAATGCTGCCGTTGTTGCTGGCAGGACGGGGGGGGGGGGGCTTCTGAGCTGGGACAGAGCTACTCGAGCCCCCTAAAACTGTGGGGCCAACGGTACGTACCCCCTGCCCCCCCCCCCCTTAATCCGGCTCTGCTGCTGGAACACCCCCTTAATTCATACCCCCTGATGCCCCCTCTCCCTCTGTCTCCACTATTCACCGCTGCTCTGCTAAGCGAGTACAGGAGCTTTCCAACTGACCCCCCCGTTACCGCGGGACACTGCGACCCGCGGGTGGGACAGCGGGACAGACCCAAAAAAATGGGACTGTCCCGCGAAAATCGGGACATTTGGGAGGTATGGGGGTGTGTGAGTGGGTATGCCGTACAGATAGACGGGCACCGGCTCACTGTGTGCTTGACCCCCCCCCCCTCTCTGGCGCGGAGGAGCGTCACTTTCTGGCACACTCCACGCTTCTTAGCTGCAGTTTTGAGGGGCACCTGCCGCTGTGCAGGTTCCGTACTGCCTCTGTTATCTCCAGCCCCGGCAACCCCACCGCTAGCTGCAGCGCTGCCACCCACAGTGAGGTGCGCCCAGCTCCTTCACACACTTTAGCCGGCGGGTAACGCTGCAGAAGTCCGAGCTGCTTGCAGGCTACGACCCCCTCCTCCCTCCAGCCGCAGCATCTCCTGGGGGCTAACCAGTCACTCCCAGTCTCCCCTTACCACAGTGCCCGGCAGCTGCGCGAGGTCTGCGGTGTGTGACTGAGGAGGGGGGGAGGGATGCGGACGGGCAGAGGAAGCAGGACTCCAGCCTAAGAGAGTCAGCCATGCCAAGTCTCCACCAGCAGCAGATCCCAACAGGTTGGAGTGGAACAGCAGCAGCCAGCAGCAGTGACTCCGGTAAGACACATCTGTCTGTCACCACTGTTTTGTCCCTAATACCAATCTCTCCCGTGCCCTGTGTTCTGTCATGTCCCTGTCACCCCTGGCCTTGCCCTGCCACCATTATCCTGGCCCTTTCACCCTTATCCTGGCCCTGTCACCCTTATCCTGGCCCTGTCACCCTTATCCTGGCCCTTTCACCCTTATCCTGGCCCTTTCACCCTTATGCTGGCCCTGTCACCCTTATGCTGGCCCTGTTTCCCCTAATGCTGGCCCTGTTACCCCTATCCTCTCCCTGTTACCCCTGTGCTTGCCCTGTCAACCCTATACTGGCCCTGTCACCCCTGTCCTGTTCCTGCCACCCCTACCCTGGCCTGTCACCCCTATCCTGTCCCTGTCATTTCTGTCCTGGCCCCGTCGCCCCTGTCCTGGCCCCGTCACCCCTTTTCTGACCCTGTCACCCCTGTCCTGGCCCCGTCAACCCTGTTCTGACCCTGTCACCCCTGTCCTGGCCCTGTTACTGCATACCCTCCAACTACCTTTTTGGCAGGTACAGTACCCGCAGCGCCTCCAGACCTCTCCCCAATGCACCACACCTCCGCACCTTCCCCTCCACCCCTCCCCCACACGCTGTGCCTCCAGACCCCCTACACCACCCGCGGCTCCCACTCCTCCACCCCTTCACCACCCACTGCACCTCCAGGCCCCCTCCACCATCCACCCCCTTTATATGTCTCCCCCCCACACCTGCCCCCCTCCACCCGCAGCATCTGCAGACACCCTCCTCCATCCGCGGTCCCCCCTCCCCCACCCCTCCCCCACCAATGGCACCACCGCACCTGCCCCTCCACCACCAGCAGCACCTTCGGACCTCCTTCCCTATGTGCCGCACCACCCGTACCTGCCCCTCCCCTACCCATGGCGCCTGCGGACCCCTACCCCACCCCCGGCACTCCCGCCCCTTCCCATCCCACAGCACCTCCGGAACCCTTCACCCATCCACAACATCCCCACACCTGCCCCTCTCCCACCCATGGCACCCCTGCCCCTCCCCCACCTGCAGTGCCTCCGGACCCCTCCCCAATCTGCATCCCCCACTCCTCTGCCCCTTCCCCACCCGCAGCACCTCCCGACTCTTCCCCATCCGGGCCCCACCCCCACTTCTGCCCCCCCTCCACCTGCAGCATCTACAGACACCATCCGCAGTCCCCCCCGCACCCGCTACTTTCTGTACATCGTGCCCTGCAGGTGCTGTTTACGCCGTCGCAAGGGGCTGCGCCTCCTTCACCATCGCACGCCCTTTCATTGTGCAATATTTAACTACTAACAAAGGAATGCAGGTAATACTTTATATAATACAAATATTGAACCCCAGAAAGGCATGCAAGGGTTAAGGGGGCGTAGCCCCTTGCGACGGTGTGAAGAGCGCCCATAGGGCGCGATGATGCACCTAGTATATATATATATATGCTGCAGTTCTGTGCTGGGGTGTTTACTACTGTCTCCACTCCCTGGGATTATATATATAGAAAAGAATCTTTGTCACGTGCTAGTTGTTAAAGATGCAGCACCTCACAGTAGGGTTTAGGTATGTGTGACCGGCGGACAATAACGACGTTGTGATCCCGGCTGTTAGATGGCCGGCGGTGGGAGGGTAGGGGTCGAGCGCAATGAAGCCCCATGCGGACTCGCAGCGCTTGCCACACAGCGGTCTCGGTGGCTCACTTTGCCTGCCACGGGTTCTATTCCCACTCTATGGGTCTTGTGGTCACCTACGAGTGGCAATAGTCCCATGCCGACCAACAGGGATGGTGAGGGTTCAGGATGTAGGTGCCGGTATTGTGACCGATGGTTACATAACTACATCCCCACAGTAGAATCCCTGCTAGCGGGAGCCAAACAAACAATAAAATACAAGAACTAGAGAGCGCAGGGACCTTAAAGAATAATTGTCTTTTTAGTGGACAACTATTCTTTAAGGTCCCTGTGCCCTCTAGTTCCTGTATTTTTTTATATATATATATATATATATATATATATATATATTTATTTATAAAGCTTTGCAAGCAAATTGGAAGGCTTTAGGGCCCCCCGTTATAAGTGCCCCGGGCTCCCCTAAACCTTAATCCGGCTCTGCTGCCGGGATTTCATACCCAACCCCTCTGCTCCTCAATCTCCATCCTTAGAAATGTTTATTATATTGCTTTTTTTTTATGTTAACAATTAACTTTATAGTGTACAATTCCCAGTATTTTAAGCCTCCATTAAAGGCATCATTGTTTTTTTTTTTTTTTTTTTCATATACAATAATAATGCAAGAATCAAAATGATCTTTTAGTTTATCTTTTTTGCAGTTCCGATCATGTCAAGAATTCATTTTATTCTAGAGAGAAAGCTCTTTTTTGGGGTCTGGAAGTGACATTGCAACAGCTGACTCACGTGATAAATGACACCATATAATGATGACAAAGTCACAACATGCTTGGAACATCTGGGTAATGAATGTCTTTTAAGAGTACTGTATTTGAACATGAAGTAAGGGATATCAGAACAGCGGAAGTGCAGTGTGCAGTACAGATCCCCATGACTACACAAACATTATAAACTCGGCAGAATTTAACTAAAATCTTTTTTTGTTTCTTGTGGGTTTAACAATGCTGCATTGCCTGGTGCCTTTGTGAGCAGATTATAAAACAGCACATGACCTTCCCCCCCCCCCCCCCCCCCCCAAATAAAAAAAAAAAAAAAAAAAATCTTAATTTTGACTGTGTCCCCAAAAAATAACTAATACCTCTTTTCCACCAAATAATCTGGGTTATTGCGGGGCAGCCCGGGTCTACGATCAATGTAAAAAGGTATACGTAACGGTGCAAAAAGCTCGGAGTTACAGGATTTTGCACGAGAATGCCCATATTTTTTAAGCGCCAATCATTTACAAGGCAAAACCAATCTGGTTTTGCCTTGTAAATGATTGCCACATTAAAACTGTGGGCATTCTCGCCCAGAAGTCCCACACCTTGGGCAAATCGGACTCTATGACATTTACCACAATATCGGCTCCAGGGGCCGGAAGAGGGAAGACCCGTCACTAACCTTTGGTGTAAACACGGTTTTAAGCTGCTGTGACACGACTTGGAACCGTGTTCAATAACCCAGGACGGACTCGAGTTTCTGGTAGAAAAGGGGTAGAAATAAATACAGAATTGAAGTAACAAGGACATGAGATCATTAGTGGGGTGTAGTCTCTTTGAGAACAATTTCTTATGTCCACGTAGATTAGATCAGATCAAGATGGTTCCACAGATTTTGTATTAGAGACTTACAGTACAGCTAAAAAGTATGGGGGTAATAATCACACAAATAATACTACAGACAGTCACTATTTATTATACTAAATATACAGAGATTATTTTTTATACTAAGAGGAACAATTATTTATTGACTAAATAATAATAATAATAATAATTAATAATAATTTTATTTATATAGCGCTCTTTCTCCAATAGGACTCAAGGCGCTTAACAGATCCATAGCATAATATAGTACAGAAAATAATGAAGTACAGAACAGCTTTTCATAAAATACAGAAGCATGTAGAGACTAAAGGGACATTATGGAAATGCTTGAGTAAACAGGAAAGTCTTGAGTCTACTTTTGAAGTATTCTATAGTTGGGGCCTCTCGCACTGTGCGGGGAAGTGAGTTCCATAGAGTCGGAGCTGCATGACTAAAAGCTCGACCCCCAGATGAATTACGGGAGATTCTAGTTACTGCTAAAAGTCCTTCATCTACAGATCGCAGTAATCCAACATGACCCTCTCCAGGAGGGACAAAATGTTCTGCTTCTGAATTTTCTTCTTAATGTATGATTGCCATCACCTGTTTTGAATAGGTTAATGGATAAGCAAGGTGTTCAGCACAGGTGATGGCAATCCTAAATTAAGAGAGAAGTCCAGGAGAAGAGCATTGTGTCCCTTCTGGAGAGGGTCGTGTTGGAAAGTATGCCATTGCCCCTTCTGGCGTTTCCCAGAAGTGCCAGGTGGGCAGTCCGGCCTTCCCACTACAGACTTTACACAAAACAGGCATTGCATTCAGCTACCGTGTGTCTCTCAGATGCTACGCTTTGTAAAGCGGAAAAGACGGAGGTCCAGGTGAGCCACAAATGCTTCACTCCACATACTGTTGTGCTTAATCAGCAAATATGCACCAATCTAACTAATCCTAGTGCCTAGTACACTATAAGAGCCTAGTACACTATAAGAGACCGTGTATGCGGCCACAATGCAAAGAAGACTTTAGATTTAGGAAAAGTATGAAAGTCCGGGAAGCGTTATGGGTAGCGAAGCGTACAAGTCGCTACATGCACCATACAGGGCAAAATGCTTACAGCAGGTGCATGAGGACACATCTGTATTCAACTGATTCTCTCCCGGATAATAATGATGCTCTGCTGTCCCTTAGGATGAGTTATTTCATGCTCATTATCTTTGATTTCTCTGACGTCCTAGTGGATGCTGGGGACTCCGTAAGGACCATGGGGAATAGACGGCTCCGCAGGAGACTGGGCACATCTAAAGAAAGATTTAGGACTATCTGGTGTGCACTGGCTCCTCCCCCTATGATCCTCCTCCAAGCCTCAGTTAGATTTCTGTGCCCGGCTGAGCTGGATGCACACTAGGGGCTCACCTGAGCTCCTAGAAGAAAGTATATTTTAGGTTTTTTATTTTCAGTGAGACCTGCTGGCAACAGGCTCACTGCAACGAGGGACTAAGGGGAGAAGAAGCGAACCTACCTAAGTGGTGGTAGCTTGGGCTTCTTAGGCTACTGGACACCATTAGCTCCAGAGGGATCGTACACAGAACCCGACCTCGTCGTCCGTTCCCTGAGCCGCGCCGCCGTCCCCCTTACAGAGCCAGAAGCAAGAAGAGGTCCGGAAAATCGGCGGCTGAAGACTTCTGTCTTCTCCAAGGTAGCGCACAGCACTGCAGCTGTGCGCCATTGCTCCTCATGCACACCACACACTGCGGTCACTGATGGGTGCAGGGCGCTGGTGGGGGGCGCCCTGAGCAGCAATAATAACACCTTGGCTGGCAAAACTAACACCATATATAACCCCAGAGGCTATATAGGTGTATATTAACCCCTGCCAGAAACGATAAAATAGCGGGAGAAAGCCCGACGAAAAAGGGGCGGAGCCAACTCCCTCAGCACACTGGCGCCATTATTCCCTCACAGCTTCGCTGGAAGGAAGCTCCCTGGCTCTCCCCTGCAGTCCTGCACTACAGAAAGGGTAAAAAAGAGAGGGGGGGGCACAATTTAGGCGCAGTATATATATATATATATATATATATATAATATATAGGCAGCTATAGGGGAAAACACTCTGTATAGTGATATCCCTGTGTTATATAGCGCCCTGGTGTGTGCTGGCATACTCTCCCTCTGTCTCCCCAAAGGGCTTTGTGGGGTCCTGTCCTCTGTAAGAGCATTCCCTGTGTGTCTGCTGTGTGTCGGTACTGCTGTGTCGACATGTATGATGAGGATAATGATGTGGAGGCGGAGCAAATGCCTGTGAATGTGATGTCACCCCCTGCGGGGTCGACACCAGTGTGGATGGACTTATGGAAGGAATTACGTGACAGTGTCAGCTCCTTACATAAAAGGTTTGACGACATAGGACAGCCGGCTACTCAGCTTGTGCCTGTCCAAGCGTCTCAAATGTCATCAGGGGCTATAAAACGCCCGCTACCTCAGATGACAGATACAGATGTCGACACGGATACCGACTCCAGTGTCGACGATGATGAGACGAGTGTACCCTCCAATAGATCCACCCGTTATATGATTGAGGCTATGAAAAATGTATTACACATTTCTGATGATACCCCAGGTACCACAAAAAAGGGTATTATGTTTGGTGAGAAAAAACTACCAGTAGTTTTTCCTGCATCTGACGAATTAAATGAGGTGTGTGAGGAAGCGTGGTCTTCCCCAGATAAGAAATTGATCATTTCTAAACGGTTAATGGCTGCGTACCCTTTCCCGCCAGAGGATAGGTCACGCTGGGAAACTCCCCCTAGGGTAGATAAAGCGCTGACACGCTTATCAAAGAAGGTGGCACTACCGTCTCCGGATACGGCCGCCCTAAAAGAACCTGCTGAGAGAAAGCAGGAAAGTACCCTAAAAGCTATATACACACACACGGGCATTATATTGAGACCCGCTATTGCATCAGCTTGGATGTGCAGTGCTGCTGCTGCGTGGTCAGACTCCCTGTCGGAAAACATTGATACCATGGATAGGGACAATATTTTGCTAACGATTGACCATATTAAAGACGCGGTCTTATACATGCGTGATGCACAGAGGGATATTTGCCGGCTGGCATCAAAAATAAGCGCTATGTCCATTGCCGCCAGACGGGGGTTATGGACTAGACAATGGTCAGGTGATGCCGACTCCAAGCGGCACATGGAAGTTTTACCCTATAAAGGGGTGGAACTTTTTGGGGAAGGTCTTTCAGACCTCGTTTCCACAGCTACTGCTGGGAAATCGACTTTTTTGCCACAGGCTACCCCACAGCAAAAGAAAGCACCGTATTATCAGGTACAGTCCTTTCGGCCCCAGAAAAATAAGCGGGCTAGAGGCTCATCCTTTCTGCCGAGGGGCAGAGGAAGGGGGAAAAAGCTGCAGCTAGTTCCCAGGAGCAGAAGTCCTCCCCTGCGTCCGGTAAGTCCACAGCATGACGCTGGGGCTGCTCAGGCGGAATCGGGAACGGTGGGGGCGCGTCTCAGGTTTTTCAGCACACAGTGGGCTCTCTCACAAGTGGATCCCTGGGTCCTTCAAGTAGTATCTCAGGGGTACAGGCTGGAATTCGAGACGTCTCCCCCCCGCCGTTTCCTAAAATCTGCCTTGCCGGCAACTCCCTCTGCCAGGGAGGCAGTGTTGGTGGCTATTCAAAAACTGTATTCACAGAAAGTGATCGTCAAGGTACCCCTCCTTCAACAAGGAAAGGGTTACTACTCCACAATGTTTGTGGTACCGAAACCGGACGGTTCGGTGAGACCCATCTTAAATTTAAAAGCCTTGAACACTTATATCAAAAGGTTCAAGTTCAAGATGGAATCGCTCAGGGCGGTTATTGCGAGCCTGGAGGAGGGGGATTACATGGTATCCCTGGACATCAAGGATGCATACCTGCATGTCCCCATTTACCCTCCGCACCAGGAGTACCTCAGATTTGTGGTACAGGACTGTCACTATCAGTTCCAGACGCTGCCGTTTGGGTTATCCACGGCACCGAGGGTCTTTACCAAGGTAATGGCCGAAATGATGATACTCCTTCGCAAGAAGGGAGTTTTAATTATCCCGTACTTGGACGATCTCCTGATAAAGGCGAGGTCCAAAGAACAGTTGATAGGGGGGGTGGCACTTTCTCAGGAAGTGCTACAACAGCAAGGCTGGATTCTAAACATTCCAAAGTCACAGCTGGTCCCGACGACACGTCTTCTGTTCCTGGGAATGATTCTGGACACAGACCAGAAAAGAGTGTTTCTTCCACTGGAAAAAGCCGAGGAATTGTCATCTCTGGTCAGAGACATCCTAAAACCAGGAAAAGTGTCGGTACATCAATGCACACGAGTCCTGGGAAAAATGGTAGCTTCGTACGAAGCAATTCCATTCGGAAGGTTCCACGCAAGGACGTTCCAGTGGGACCTGTTGGACAAATGGTCCGGGTCCCATCTCCAGATGCAACAGCGGATAACCCTATCGGCCAGAACCAGGGTGTCGCTGCTGTGGTGGCTGCAGAGGGCTCATCTACTAGAGGGCCGCAGATTCGGAATACAGGACTGGGTCCTGGTGACCACGGATGCCAGCCTTCGGGGCTGGGGGGCAGTCACAAAGGGAAGAAATTTCCAGGGACTGTGGTCAAATCAGGAGATTTCTCTTCACATAAATATCCTGGAGTTAAGGGCCATTTACAATGCCCTAAGCCAGGCAAGACCCCTGCTTCAAAACCAGCCGGTACTGATCCAGTCAGACAACATCACGGCGGTCGCCCATGTAAACAGACAGGGCGGCACAAGAAGCAGGATGGCGATGGCAGAAGCCACAAGGATTCTCAGATGGGCAGAGAATCATGTGTTAGCACTGACGGCAGTGTTCATTCCGGGAGTGGACAACTGGGAAGCAGACTTCCTCAGCAGACACGACCTTCACCCGGGAGAATGGGGACTTCATCCAGAAGTTTTCCAAATGCTGGTCAACCGGTGGGAAAAACCACAGGTAGACATGATGGCGTCCCGCCTCAACAAGAAGTTGAAAAGATATTGCGCCCGGTCAAGAGACCCTCAGGCGATAGCGGTGGACGCTCTAGTGACACCATGGGTGTACCAGTCGGTTTATGTGTTTCCTCCTCTACCTCTCATACCCAAGGTACTGAGAATAATAAGAAGGCGAGGAGTGAAAACCATACTCGTGGTTCCGGATTGGTCAAGAAGAGCTTGGTACCCGGAACTTCAAGAGATGCTTACAGAGGACCCTTGGCCTCTGCCGCTCAGACAAGACCTGCTGCAGCAGGGACCCTGTCTGTTCCAAGACTTACCGCGGCTGCGTTTGACGGCATGGCGGTTGAACACCGGATCCTGAAGGAAAAGGGTATTCCGGAGGAAGTCATCCCTACCCTGATCAAAGCCAGGAAGGATGTCACCGCAAAACATTATCACCGCATTTGGCGAAAATATGTTGCTTGGTGTGAGGCCATGAAGGCCCCGACGGAGGAATTTCAACTGGGTCGATTCCTGCACTTCCTGCAAGCAGGGGTGACGTTGGGCCTCAAATTGGGGTCCATAAAGGTCCAGATTTCGGCTCTGTCGATTTTCTTCCAAAAAGAACTGGCTTCACTGCCCGAAGTTCAGACTTTTGTCAAAGGAGTTCTGCATATTCAGCCTCCTTTTGTGCCCCCAGTGGCACCTTGGGATCTCAATGTGGTTTTGGCATTCCTGAAATCACATTGGTTCGAACCACTTAAGACTGTGGATTTAAAATATCTCACGTGGAAAGTGGTCATGCTGTTGGCCTTGGCGTCGGCCAGGCGGGTTTCAGAATTGGCGGCTTTGTCTTGTAAAAGCCCTTATCTGATTTTCCATATGGATAGGGCAGAATTGAGGACTCGTCCTCAGTTTCTCCCAAAGGTGGTCTCAGCTTTTCACTTGAACCAACCTATTGTGGTGCCTGCGGCTACTAGGGACTTGGAGGATTCCAAGTTGCTGGACGTAGTCAGGGCCCTAAAAATTTATATTTCCAGGACGGCTGGAGTCAGAAAGACTGACTCGCTGTTTATCCTGTATGCACCCACCAAGCTGGGTGCTCCTGCTTCTAAGCAGTCTATTGCGCGCTGGATTTGTAGCACTATTCAGTTGGCGCATTCTGCGGTAGGCTTACCGCAGCCTAAATCTGTAAAAGCCCATTCCACACGGAAGGTGGGCTCATCTTGGGCGGCTGCCCGAGGGGTCTCGGCTTTACAACTTTGCCGAGCAGCTACTTGGTCGGGGGCAAACACGTTTGCAAAATTCTACAAATTTGATACCCTTGCTGAGGAGGACCTGGAATTCTCTCATTCGGTGCTGCAGAGTCATCCGCACTCTCCCGCCCGTTTGGGAGCTTTGGTATAATCCCCATGGTCCTTACGGAGTCCCCAGCATCCACTAGGACGTCAGAGAAAATAAGATTTTACTCACCGGTAAATCTATTTCTCGTAGTCCGTAGTGGATGCTGGGCGCCCGTCCCAAGTGCGGATTGTCTGCAATACTTGTACATAGTTATTGTTACAAAAATCGGGTTTTGTTGTGAGCCATCTCTTCAGAGGCTCCAATTGTTATCATACTGTTAACCGGGGTTCCTATCACGTGTTATATGGTGTGATTGGTGTGGCTGGTATGAGTCTTACCCGGGATTCAAAATCCTTCCTTATTGTGTCAGCTCTTCCGGGCACAGTTCCTAACTGAGGCTTGGAGGAGGGTCATAGGGGGAGGAGCCAGTGCACACCAGATAGTCCTAAATCTTTCTTTAGATGTGCCCAGTCTCCTGCGGAGCCGTCTATTCCCCATGGTCCTTACGGAGTCCCCAGCATCCACTACGGACTGCGAGAAATAGATTTACCGGTGAGTAAAATCTTATTTTTAATACAAATATTTTTGTTTCACATCAAATATCGGGAATCAGTAATCCAGATTTCATATTTCTAATGAGTCCCTGTACTATGACCTTTAAATATCTTTGAGGTTATTGTTTTTACATCCCGCATACAGTACCTCCCGTATTTTTAGGGACTGTCCCGCTGTCCCACCAGGGCCGGCAACAGAAATCTTGGGGCCCGGTACACTGACATCTCCGGGGCCCCCGTCAACACACATATATATATACAATATATAGACAAAAGTATTTGGCCATACCTGTTATTTATTGAATTCAGGTGTATCAATCAGCTCCTTTGCCACAGGTGTATAAAATCAAGCACCTAGCCATGCAGTCTCCATTTGCAA
Source organism: Pseudophryne corroboree (assembly GCF_028390025.1). Taxonomy (NCBI): domain Eukaryota; kingdom Metazoa; phylum Chordata; class Amphibia; order Anura; family Myobatrachidae; genus Pseudophryne; species Pseudophryne corroboree. Next base: position 54,099,423 of record NC_086445.1, on the reverse strand, counting down.
ACATTTGTGATACAAAATGGGTCATTCTGAAGAGCTCAGTGACTTTCAGCGTGGTACTGTGATAGGATGCCACATTGCAGGAAGACGGTCCGTGACATTTTATCACTGCTGGATATTCCACAGTCAACTGTACGGAACAACAGCTCAGCCATGAAGCAAAAGACCACGTAACATCACAGAGCAGGGTCTTCAACTGCTAAGGCGCATGGTGAGTAAAAGTTATATATATACATAAAGACAGAATTTGCGCTTCCATTTGTGAGTGTACAGTAGTGGTTGAATGTGAAATTTATAAGCTGCCAAAGGGGCATATTTACCGATAATCTGGCTTCCCCCTCCGGGAGGAGGCAGCCAGGTCGGAGTAGCAGGGATGTGTGGCTAGGATGGAGAATTACATTTAGAGGCGGGATTGGGGGCGTGACTGCATGATCTCGTCACCGTGGCCTCGCCCCCTGTCTAGCAATCCTAATAATACTGGCATAGCAAGGCAGGGGGTTGAGCCAGGAAACACGAATCGCGTCATCTGACCCCCCAGACCGCCCACTTTGAACTACGCCGTTGCGGAGGTTGCTAGGGGATATAGAGGGGGTGGGGGGTTTGCGGGTGGCTGGCACTCGGCCGGGAGACTTGCCCACTCTTCCGGGGGCCTGGGAGCGCCCCCCGATTTTCGGGAGCCTACCACGCAAATAAGTGATATAAGTATAACACCGGCGCATAAGTGAGTGAAGTAATGATGAGTCTGGACTCTGGTGCTAATTTGAATTAAAAAAAAGAAGCATTTAACTTAAAACATAAAAACTTGCTGTTTAAAATACACAGGTACTGCGACAAAGAAAATGATTTATATCAAATAGTGTATACACACTGGGATCAATATGGACTCCAGAAAAAATGTAAAAATAAATAGAAAATAGAAATAAAAATAAAGACCAAGGGGTATATTTACTAACATTCGTAATTCTCCCGATTTGGTGGGAGAATAATCACGAATGACATCGAAAGTGTAAAACTGCAACTTTTTGAATTTATTACGACTAATTTACTAAGCTGTCGTATTCTGCATTTTCTTTTGTTCCGATGTCGATGTCATTCGTGTTTTTTTTTAGTTTTTTACGGCAGTGATTAGCAAAACACTGCCGACTTTTTCTAAATGAATCTCGGCCGGATCTGTGTGATCCGTGCTGGGGTTCATTTTTTTTTTTTTTTTTTAAATAAGCACTGTAAAACTGTTAAAAAAATGGCGTGGGGTCCCCCCTCCTAAGCATAACCAGCCTCGGGCTCTTTGAGCCGATCCTGGTTGCAGAAATATGGGAAAGAAAATGACAGGGGTTCCCCCATATTTAAGCAACCAGCATCGGGTTCTGCGCCTGGTCCTGGTTCCAAAAATACGGGGGACAAAAAGCGTAGGGGTCCCCCGTATTTTTAAAACCAGCACCGGGCTCCACTAGCTGGACAGATAATGCCACAGCCGGGGGTCACTTTTATATAGTGCCCTGCGGCCGTGGCATCAAATATCCAACTAGTCACCCCTGGCCGGGGTACCCTGGGGGAGTGGGGACCCCTTCAATCAAGGGGTCCCCCCCCAACCACCCAAGGGCCAGGGGTGAAGCCCGAGGCTGTCCCCCCCATCCAATGGGCTGCGGATGGGGGGCTGATAGCCTTTTTGTAAAAGTGTAAGATATTGTTTTTAGTAGCAGTACTACAAGGCCCAGCAAGCCTCCCCGCATGCTGGTACTTGGAGAACCACAAGTACCAGCATGCGGCGGAAAAACGGGCCCGCTGGTACCTGTAGTACTACTACTAAAAAAATACCAAAAAAAAGACAATACACACACACCTTGAAAGTAAAGTTTTATTACATCCATCCACACAAACATACATACATACTTACCTTATGTTTACACGCAGGTCGGTCCTCTTGTCCAGTAGAATCCATGGGGTACCTGTTGAATAAATTATACTCACCAGATCCATGGTACCAGGCTCCTCGGATAATCCTTTTGTAATCCACGTACTTGATTAAAAAAATAAAACGGAGACCCGAGCCACGCACTGAAAGGGGCCCCATGTTTTCACATGGGTCCCCTTTCCCCGAATGCCAGAAACCCACTCTGACTTCTGTCTAAGTGGGTTTCTTCAGCCAATCAGGGAGCGCCACGTTGTGGCACCCTCCTGATCGGCTGTGTGCTCCTGTACTGACTGACAGGCAACACGCGGCAGTGTTACAATGTAGCGCCTATGCGCTCCATTGTAACCAATGGTGGGAACTTTCTGCTCAGCGGTTGACCGAAAGTGACCTCACCGCTGAGCAGAAAGTTCCCACCATTGGTTACAATGGAGCGCATAGGCGCTACATTGTAACACTGCCGTGTGCCGCCTGTCAGACAGTACAGGAGCACACAGCCGATCAGGAGGGTGCCACAACGTGGCGCTCCCTGATTGGCTGAAGAAACCCACTTAGACATCAATCAGAGTGGGTTTCTGGCATTCGGGGAAAGGGGGCCCATGTGAAAACATGGGTCCCCTTTCAGTGCGTGGCTCGGGTCTCCGTTTTATTTTTTTAATCAAGTACGTGGATTACAAAAGGATTATCCGAGGAGCCTGGTACCCTGGATCTGGTGAGTATAATTTATTCAACAGGTACCCCATGGATTCTACTGGACAAGAGGACCGACCTGCGTGTGAACATAAGGTAAGTATGTATGTATGTTTGTGTGGATGGATGTAATAAAACTTTACTTTCAAGGTGTGTGTGTATTGTCTTTTTTTTGGGTATTTTTTTAGTAGTAGTACTACAGGTACCAGCGGGCCCGTTTTTCCGCCGCATGCTGGTACTTGTGGTTGTCCAAGTACCAGCATGCGGGGGAGGCTTGCTGGGCCTTGTAGTACTGCTACTAAAAACAATATCTTACACTTTTACAAAAAGGCTATCAGCCCCCCATCCGCAGCCCATTGGATGGGGGGGACAGCCTCGGGCTTCACCCCTGGCCCTTGGGTGGCTGGGGGGGGGACCCCTTGATTGAAGGGGTCCCCACTCCCCCAGGGTACCCCGGCCAGGGGTGACTAGTTGGATATTTGATGCCACGGCCGCAGGGCACTGTATAAAAGTGACCCCCGGCTGTGGCATTATCTGTCCAGCTAGTGGAGCCCGGTGCTGGTTTTAAAAATACGGGGGACCCCAACGCTTTTTGTCCCCCGTATTTTTAGAACCAGGACCAGGCGCAGAGCCCGATGCTGGTTGCTTAAATATGGGGGAACCCCTGTCATTTTCTTTCCCATATTTCTGCAACCAGGATCGGCTCAAAGAGCCCGAGGCTGGTTATGCTTAGGAGGGGGGACCCCACGCAATTTTTTTTCAAAAAATTAACACTTTCCCACCCCTTCTCACTGATATACATGCACGGATCTCATGGATCCGTGCATGCCTGTCCAATCACGGCTCAAAAAAGCAGGTCTGGTTTTTTTTAGCACTTTTTTACGAGTTGTATTTTTTCACGGCAGTGTTTTTTTTTTTTTGGCTTTGCACTTCTTAGTAAATGACCGAGATTCATACTTAAACAGCCGCGTTTTGACCGATGGTGTATTCATTCGTATTTTTTTTGTTGGACTTCAAAAAAAATACGAATGCCCTCATCACTGCCGAGATTTGAGTTTAGTAAATGACCGAGATGACACTTTGAAGAAAAAACGGCATCTCGGTCAAAATCGGGACCTTAGTAAATATACCCCCAAGAGTGTTATTACAAATTACACAAAAAAATATGGCGATCTGCTCTTTTGATTAACAGTAGGAGTGTGCAGCCAGTTTATACTGTACCATCTCATTTGAAGTCACAGTCCTGCTGCCGCAGTGGTTAAGACTTGTGAAGTGCAGTTCCTATGTGTGTTCTAAGTGGAACTGAGCATTTATGTTGGGTAACTTGCTGCTGCTTTGAACTCCGTGACCCCTCTTTGATGCAATCAGAGGTGGGTGCTTGTGCTCCGAAGTTCAATTTGCTACAGCTGATGGTCGGGCTGTGCTCCTACAGTACTTGCTCTCAATACAGGTTCCCTCCTGCAGGGCCGGTGCTGACTCCTGTCATTGAGCTGGTTGGTTGTTCCTCGGCAGCTGCGGCGCCGGCAAGAGACGGACAGGGTGGGAAGCGCCAGTGCAGCATTAAGACGGGGGCCGGACCAGGTGACAGGGTAGGGAGGGGGAGGTCGATGCAGCCAGGGTCATTTTAGGTAATTGGTGGGCGTTAGTAATTAGTGATGTAACCCTGTATTTTGTTTGCTTGATCCGCGGGGCCCCTGTGACCCTTTGGGGCCCGTCACGGATGCCCCCTTTGACCCCCCCTGTATCCAGGCATGTGTGCCACCTGTGGGCGTGCAGCATCTATTCATGGGAGAGAGAGGGACTTGGGGACGTCCAGCAACTCACAGAGCATTGGTCATGCCCTGACAGTGACCAAAAACAGGGGCGTGACTCACAATCACAGCATTCCCAGTGAGGCCACAGCATTGCCAGTGAGTCATTAGGTCACGCCCCCTAATTTCAGGTGCACGTAGGTGTCCCTCTTCCCTGGCCACCGAAGTTGGGAGGTATGCATCCAGTAGGACAACTGTTAGTACCCTGAATGAAGTATTCAACTGCAGTTAATGAAAAGTCTTATATTATGTTCTTATATGGTTAAGACACTAGAAATATTTAATTACTTGCCCATTAATTGACACGTTATATAATGACAACCTCGATGACAAACTTTCTCTGCAGTGTGTTTATGTCACTTACCTGTGGGATTAGTCACAATGGATATTTTCACGTACAGTAATAGGGGGTAAAAATAGATTTAAAGTCAATCACCCTCCAATAAATTACATCTGTTGCTTGGGTAATCTAGAACCTCTCTAAGGACAATTTCCTAATGTCAATTAAATTCTATTTCAATGTGCTGCCTAGAATAACTATAATTGGCATTAAAGGGATGATTTAGGATCGGTATGGCATTAAAATGTTTAATCAAAGTAGTTTTAGTAATATCCTTTTTACACGACTGTAATTATCTCTATATAAGTTCAAGGCCCTTCTTTAATCATCTTGCAAATGGTTGTCATAGTAACCGCTATCAATAAATATCTGTGTACTATAGGGATTTTGAATAGATGTTTATACAGTTTTATAGGGTAACAATTTTAGATTACTTAGACTTACTTCATTAACTGCCATTGACCCGTTGTGTAGCCAATGCTAACTTGACCTCTCTGCTTTAAAACACCGTATTTGCTGTAAATTGCGAACCATCCCATTAGATTTTTCCCTATCTTAAGGAAAGCACGCTTTGGACAAATAGCAAATTCTGAGCCATTATACTATTACAGTTTCTAGAACATATTTTATTCAGTGTCTGCATGCATGGTGTGGCGTTCCGGTTACAAATTAGTTCAGTTGCTTGATACTATGTAACATTATTTGATGGAATAATGTTTCATATCTTTTATTGAGTTACGTGCTGTACTTGAACTTTTCTATTTACCAATGTGATAAGAAGCTGTGTAGTGGAAGCACGCAATGGCTCTGGACTTTGATGACCGCAGACCAGTAACCATTACACAGTAAATGTTCATGGCCCTTTCACTTACTGAGATCTACTCCCTAGTCACTGGCCAGCTTTCCCGGCATCAGTCTTCCTCATAAATCCCGCCCAGACAGCCTTTTATACCTCAGAATCCTCCTCCCCTTCCCAGACTGACAGGCAAAAGACACTCCCACCTTACCTATAAAAAGGGAGCTCTTCACAGCTGCTCTGGTTGATTAAACACATGCTTTCAGTTGCCCCAGGCTGAATAGAAGATCTGTATTGAAATTAATCAAGCAGATAAAACACATATTTCCTGTCTTCCAAATCCATAGGTTTCCTGAGCTTAACAGTTAAACACCCCTGGTCGCTTTGTAGTACACTGCCCTTATTGCCACAACATATTTTAATATTCTGGTACGAGTATTTCTTTTATTGTTTGCATTATTACATGGGCGTCACTTGGTTCAGTAACACCCAGTGCACCAATCCCTTCCCCCCTACACACACAATGCTGCACTTGACTCCTGTCACTGAGGGGCATGTTAAGTGTGCAGAGGGCCTTTAGTCTAAGTGATTCTGGACATTAGGCCCAGGTCTCTTTATGTGCCCTACAGTAGGAAAGCACTAGCCCAAGCCTCTGGTGAATAGCTGGGTATAAGGTCCAGTCCACTCTTTAGTAACAGATAGGTAAGGAGGGTCCTTACTGTGTAGAATAAAGTGCTATAAGGGGCACTACTGTGTAGAAAAAAGTGCAGAAAAAAGTGCTATAAGGGGCACTACTGTGTAGAATAAAGTGCTATAAGGGGCATTACTGTGCAGAATAAAGTGCTATAAGGGGCACTACTGTGTAGAATAAAGTGCTCTAAGGGGCACTACTGTGTAGAATAAAGTGCTATAAGGGGCATTACTGTGTAGAATAAAGTGCTATAAGGGGCATTACTGTGCAGAATAAAGTGCTATAAGGGGCACTACTATGTAGAAAAAAGTGCTATGAGGGGCACTACTGTGTAGAATAAAGTGCTACAAGGGGCACTACTGTGCAGAATAAAGTGCTATAAGGGGCACTACTGTGTAGAATAAAGTGCTATAAGGGGCACTACTGTGTCGAATAAAGTGCTATAAGGGGCACTACTGTGTAGAATAAAGTACTATAAGGGGCACTACTGTGTAGAATAAAGTGCTATAAGGGGCACTACTGTGTAGAATAAAGTGCTATAAGGGCATTACTGTGTAGAATAAAGTACTATAAGGGGCACTACTGTGTAGAATAAAGTGCTATAAGGGGCACTACTGTGCAGAATAAAGTGCTATAAGGGGCACTACTGTGTAGAATAAAGTGCTAAAAGGGGCACTACTGTATAGAATAAAGTACTCTAAGGGGCATTACTGTGTAGAATAAAGTGCTATAAGGGGTATTACTGTGCAGAATAAAGTACTATAAGGGGCACTACTGTGTAGAAAAAAGTACTATAAGGGGCACTACTGTGTAGAATAAAGTGCTATAAGGGGCATTACTGTGCAGAATAAAGTGCATAATGGGCACTACTGTGTAGAAAAAAGTGCTATAAGGGGCACTACTGTGTAGAATAAAGTGCTATAAGGGGCACTACTGTATAGAATAAAGTGCTATAAGGGGCACTACTGTGTAGAAAAAAGTGCTATAAGGGGCACTACTGTGTAGAATAAAGTGCTATAAGGGGCACTACTGTGTAGAATAAAGTGCTATAAGGGGCATTACTGTGCAGAATAAAGTGCTATAAGGGGCACTACTGTGTAGAATAAAGTACTATAAGGGGGACTACTGTGTAGAATAAAGTACTATAAGGGGCACTACTGTGTAGAATAAAGTACTATAAGGGGGACTACTGTGTAGAATAAAGTACTATAAGAGGCACTATTGTGTAGAATAATGTGCTATAAGGGGCACTACTGTGTAGAATAAAGTACTATAAGGGGCACTACTGTGTAGAATAAAGTACTATAAGGAGCACTACTGTGCAGAATAAAGTGCTATAAGGGGCACTACTATGTAGAATAAAGTGCTATAAGGGGCACTACTGTGTAGCATAAAGTACTATAATGAGCACTACTGTGCAGAATAAAGTGCTACAAGGGGCACTATTGTGTAGAATAAAGTACTATAAGGGGCACTACTGTGTAGAATAAAGTACTCTAAGGGGCACTACTGTGCAGAATAAAGTGCTATAAGGGGCACTACTATGTAGAATAAAGTACTATAATGAGCACTACTGTGCAGAATAAAGTGCTATAAGGGGGACTACTGTGTAGAATAAAGTGCTATAAGGGGCACTACTGTGTAGAATAAAGTACTATAAGGGGCACTACTGTGTAGAATAAAGTACTATAAGGGGCACTACTGCGCAGAATAAAGTGCTATAAGGGGCACTACTGTGTAGAATAAAGTGCTATAAGGGGCACTACTGTGTAGAATAAAGTACTATAAGGAGCACTACTGTGCAGAATAAAGTGCTATAAGGGGCACTACTATGTAGAATAAAGTGCTATAAGGGGCACTACTGTATGGCATAATGTGAATGAGTGGCACTACTTTGTGGCATAAATTTTGGGGGGCGTGGTTCTATTTTAAAAATTGGTGGCACCAATGCTCTTTCTGGCACAGAGTACCAAAACGTCTAGTTACGGATCTGGGGCAGAGTATTGGGTTATAAGGAAGGCTGATTAGCTTTTATGAAGAGGTGATCTTTAAGAACCAGTGTGAAGGCGTAGATACTGGAGTAGAGTCTGAGAGGACGAGGAAGTGAGTTCCAGAGCAGTGGGAGAAGTCTTGGATGCAGGAGTGACGGGAGGTGATCAGAGTAGAGGTGAGACAGTGGTCAGTGGATTAGGAAAGCAGGCAGTAGTTTCTTCTAAAACTCAATATTTTATATTTGAATTAAGTAATGTTACGAATTTTGATTTGAAGAGAGCATAAAAAATGGCAGAAGGGGGATACCAAGATTAATATAGATTGAATTTGGATTGTCAGGGAAAACTATTTTGAGTGACATTAAAAATTAGAGTTAATAATTGTGTCTGCTGTGACGTGAGTGATTTAAGATTTGAGGGAGCCACTGGTATATCTATAATGGGTGCAGTGTGTGCGGTGCACATGGGCCCCTGAGTCCAGAGGGGGCCCACACCACATACACTGCTTCCATTTCTTCTATTCTTACCTTTCCGGCGTACATTGGCGACTGTGTGTGGGCCCCCTCCTCTCCTGTAGCCGTCACCGCCGCTGCTAGCGCACTGAGCGCTAGAGACTCTGGCACAGTGCCAGAGTCTACAGCGCATGCGCAGGACTCCGGAAAGATGGAGCGGTGGCCATTTTTCGGAGTCCTGCGCATGCGCTGTAGACTTTGGCACTGTGCCAGAGTCTCAGCGCTGACAGCGGCGGTGGCGGCTACAGGAGAGGAGGGGGCCCACACACAGATTCTGCACATGGGTCCCCTTCTCTGTAGAAACGCCGCTGGAGGGAGCCCCTGTGGAAGGTCCCCCCTCCTTCTCAGTCACTTTTCCCTCCTATGTGGAGTCTTTGGCAGTCTACTATATTATGAAAAATACACGGGATGCAGTCAATTTACCTCCAATCAAAATCCCGACGGTCGAAATCCCGACAGCAATTGACCGACGGTCAAAATCCCAACAAGGTCAAAATCCCAACATGGACAAAATACCAACAGTCAAAATACCAACATATAAAATGCAGACAGGTCAAAATGCCGACATGAGTTTTTCATGATTTTTTCATTGAAACCGACTTGTTCATACTTTACCATCCCAGTGGACCTGGAGGGGGAATATAATAGTGAGGGGACGTGGTACACTTATATGGTGTCCATGTCGACCTATGTCGACATACACAAAAAACCAATGAAAAACGCGTCTGTATTTTGACCTGTCGGCATTTTTCATGTCGGTATTTTGACCTTGTCTGTATTTTAAATGTCGGTATTTTGTCCATGTCGGGATTTTGACCTTGTCGAGATTTTGACCGTCGGTCAATTGCTGTCGGGATTTCGACCGTCGGGATTTTGATTGGAGGTATTTCATACCGATCTCAAATACACAGATCTATTCACACGTGCCAAGAGCGTGGCCATTGTAATAATGCACAGGTTCATATAATCATTCTTATCTGCCAAATAGGAGACATATACTAAATTTGGGCACTTACACTCAGGATCTAAAATGCGGATGTACAGTACAGTAGCTACAAATATATCTGTGTGTAAGCCATTCACACACTATTCAGCACAGGTTCCACCTTGATATAAACTTTTCATGCACACATGAATGAGACCTACAATAAGATACATCGTCAAAGGTTATCTAGTGACACTTACCTAGGTATATACAAAATGCAGCAGTAATTATAGCCCCCCAAAAAACAGGCCACGCACATCATTTGAAACTGACATAAAACATGAAGCATCAATCTCCCTCTGTCTTTCTGTATTCCCGCATGTTGTGAAGCAGACACCTAGCTTTCTTATGTTTCTCAGTGTACATCGCTCTTCTCTGACAAAAAGTGATGAAAAATTCATAAAGATTATAGCTGTGAGCATGAGAAAAATGACAGACTCGCTAGCAAAAATAAAAAAAACACAAGATAAGACAATAAAAAGGTAGCGGGAGCTACACTTAAGGAAAACATCAACAGATATGTGACAGCCGCGTCTGTAAAATCAGGTCAGGAAATCTTTGTGAAGCCCTAAAATAAATCCATGGAAACCTATTGCAACTATCATATACCATTCTGACAGGTGCAGCCCCGGCACCAGGATAAATGTAGTGATTTGGTGTCAACCTGCATAAACTCACTATGATATTGTATAGCCCAAATGGGATGCTTATGCTTTTTGTCTGCAGGGTGCTTCAGATACATAATAATAATGCCCATCTTCATCTGTTGAATTATTTTTAAAATGGCAATGCCTTTAATATTTTGATTTAACCTTCTTGAGGACTGAGGTTGGGAAACACTGGACTGCGGCATTGTCTGTCAAACATAGGGGAGGAAGTGTGATGGTCTGGGGCTTTTATTCTGAATCCCGAGTCAGCGACTTGCATGAGTGACTGGAACCCTTAACCAAAAGGGCTACCCCAGCACAGATGGTGAGTAGCCCTCTCTTCGGGGAACCCCCCAATCGGAGTTTCTCCGACCCTATTCCATCGCTTCAGCAGCAATATATAAGGGGTGGGCATGATGAGTTGCTACTCTACTACTAGGAGAGCCTGAAGACTAGCAGCACTTCTGTCCCTGATTGCTCCCTTCCTCTGGTGGTGATGAGTAGACACGCTGCACTATTGAGACTGTTACTGGGAGATAAAGAATGCGCTGTGGAGCAGGAAGCTGGACTCTGCAGCTGCCTGCCTGACAATGCTGACTAGAACTCTGGGAAGTCTGAGCTAAACGAAGCCTATACCAGTCAACCGAGGTAAGAAAATCTATATATATATATATAAAAGGCAAAAAAGGAGACTGACCCACTGATTGACTCATCATGAAATCTCTTAAACACAAGGCCTACAATCTTGAAACTTGGCAGGTAGCTTCTCCTTAGGTCCCTGGTGCTTGCTAAGAGCCGGTTTTACAAATGTCACTGTCCATCCACGGAAATCCCCCAAAATGGATGTCTGTATGTATGAATGTGTATATGTATGTTCCAGCATAACTCTAGAATGCCTGCAGCAATTTACAACGAACTTGGTACATATATATTTTTTCTTTATAAGAGGTGGATATGAGGATGGAGAGAAAATCATTAATTATATTATATAAGGGTGTTACTATTTGCTGGGAGGGTGAGAGAAAATTATATATATATATATATATATATGTATATGTGACAACGCTGCCGGCCAATTCCACAAATATGCCAATTTGAGAACTGCCACATGCAACGTACGGGGTCACTTTTGACACACTGGATTACTTCAATACTTTCAGCTGCCACCAGCAAAGACTTTTCAACGTATTACAGATGTTGCAGGCGTCTTTAGCTTTACCTGTCACACACACACTGCAATACTTAGAAAAATAGGTAGGCGTGAGCCACACGCAGGCTTTGAGTTCATAAGAACAGAAATCAGAACTAAAATTAGGATTTTAATTTCAAGAATACTTCAGAGCTTTGGTTACAATAAGGTTACAAAGATTATTAAGAATATTTTAAAAACACACACAGAATACAGCAATCTCAATAAATGAAAATGAAATGAAAACTTACAGAAACCCTAATTCACTTAAGCAAATGAATATTGGATATTTCTGCTGTGGGGGACTTTACAGAATACCTCAGGTCATCTCCAGCATACTAGCGGTGTCCCCAAAAGATCACAACTTATCTTTTCATGAGAGGGGCAGATATAGTCTCCAGCTTCATCAGGCCCCCTCCCTTGGGATTTTTAACTACTTTCCTGCTGGACAAAACACCTACACCAGGTTTACATTTTGTTGGTGTTAGAATGGAGCACAGGAGAAGGGGAGGGGGTGTAGCCCAAAATGCATTGAAATCTCCTTCAAAGAGAGTGAGGTCTGGGAGGATTTGTACCTTGTCACCCCTGGACAGCTTTATGACTAGCCAGGAAGTTTCGGCTCCGTTATCTAAACATGTGGACTCCTTTTACTTCCATCAGGTAATTGATCTGGCCATCTCCCTCTTATCAGTATTTATAACCTCTGGTCTGGTCCTTGCACATGTCATCTCAAACTTTATGGTCTGCAGATCTCCCCCAGCCTGGATGGATTGAGGTTAAGTGCAGGACATTGCATGTCAGCCATTTTGTCACATCTAGGCTGAAATAATACAAAATAATATATATACATTCACTTGAAAACATTATTGGTGATTATTCCTGTAGGTAATCACCACCCCTTAGATCACATATAACTTGTGATCCTCCTTTCTGTATTTAGACGTGACAATATATATATATATATATATATATATATATATATATATAAATAAAAGGGAAGGAGTAGAGTTACAATTACTACACATGATAGAATGGTGTATGTAGATAGATAGATAGAGAGATAGATAGATAGATAGATAGATAGATAGATAGATAGATAGAAGAAAAATAGGCTATGCCCGCAGGTTGCGTTGCCCAAGAGGAGGTCCCAAGAGGAGGTCTTCAATGCGCCAGGCTCCAAAGGCTTAATCCGGGCCCTTAGTGTTGGGAAGAATTTCCAGAAGAATATTTGATTACCATTATAGAAAGAATTCCACAACTGTGTTCTGCGGTTATATCTGTAAAAAGATAACAACAAAATGATTCCATAATTACTTTTTATCTCCCATTGTTCATTTGCAGTATGCTGTAGTGAAATAGTTCATTAAGTCTAAATACTGAAAAATATTGGGGTGTTCTTAAACTTTGATGGGTAATGTGTCTTCTGGATCCCAGGAGGTTTCCCCCTTCCCCACATATGGCAGTCTCTCCCCCTGCCACAGCAGTATTCTCTCTCTGTGCCACAGCACCCATTTCAAAAAACAGGATGATATCTGATCTCCGCTGATTCTCAGCTGATGCAAAATTCCACTCCTTTCTCATATGTCCTAGAGGATACTGAGGACACTTCAAGAACCATGGGGTATAGATGGGATCCGCAGGAGACATGGGCACTTTAAGACTTTTAAGGGGTGTGAACTGGCTCCTCCCTCTATGCCCCTCCTCCAGACTCCAGTTTTAGAATTGTGCCCAGGCAGACTGGATGCACTTGGAGGAGCTCTACAAAGTTTCTCTGAAAAGACTTTATGTTAGGTTTTTTATTTTCAGGGAGCACTGCTGGCAACAGTCTCCCTGCATCGTGGGACTTAGGGGAGAGAAGTCAGACCTACTTCTAGTGAGTTTAAAGGCTATGCTTCTTGACTACAGGACACCATTAGCTCCTGAGGGTTTAGAACACTAGTTACGTCTAGGGGTTCACTCCCAGAGCCCGCCATCACCACCCTTGCAGAGCCAGAAGTCAGAAGACAGGTGAGGAGAAGAAGAAGAAAAGAAGACTTCTGTGACAGCTTCTGAGGTACCGCACAGCGATCGCACTGCGCGCCATGCTCCCACACAGTGGCACTACAGGGTGCAGGGCTATTAAAGGAATAGCGGTGCTGAAGCGCGCTCTCCTGAGCACCATTTTCTCTTCACTGAGCTGCAGAGACGCTGGTCCTTCCTCAACACTGCTGTACAAGTAACAGGGTGCAAATCGGGGGGGGGACTCAGTGATTTTGTGCAAATATAAGTATTATAAAAGCGCTACAGGTCTGAAGCTCTATATTATCGTTTCAGAACCGGGATTGTGCGCTGGGGTGTGAGCTGGCAAACTCCCTCTGTGTTTCTCTGACAGGCTTTACTGTGGGTCTGTTCCCTTTTTGCCCAGTGTGTCTGTGGGTGTCAGTACGCGTGTGTCGGCATGTCTGAGGAGGAGTGCTCTTCCCAGGAGGAGACTGTGTTAGGGACAGAAACGGCTGTGGGAGTGATCCTGTCGGCACCGCCGACTCCTGATTGGGTAAATGTGTTGAATGCTAATGTAGCTCTTATTAATAAGAGATTAGATAGATCTGATTCTCAGAACCAGGCATGGAAGAAATCTGTGGAGGATGTGTTATCACAGGTTTAGACCCCCTCGGGGTCACATAAACGTTAGTTTGCTCAGTTGGTAGACAAAGATACCGACACGGACACTGATTCCAGTGTCGACTATAGTGATGCCAGATTAGACCCAAAATTGTCAAAGAGCATTCAGTACATGATTGTGGCAATAAAAGACGTGTTACATATCACTGAAGACCCTGCGGTTCCTGATACTAGGGTCTGTATGTTTAAGGGAAAGAAACCTGAGGTAACATTTACTCCCTCTCATGAACTGAATACTCTGTTTGAAAAAATGTGGGAAAATCCTTACAAAAAGTTTCTGATTCCCAAAAGGATTCAGGTGGCGTATCCGTTCCCCTCTGGGGATAGAGAAAAGTGGGAGTCATCCTCCATTGTGGACAAGGCTCTATCACGGTTGTCTAAAAAGGTGGCTTTACCGTCTCCTGACACGGCAGCCCTTAAGGATCCTGCGGATCGTAGACAGGAAAATACGTTAAAATCCATTTACGTCACCACAGGTACACTGCTCAGACCAACCATTACATCTGCGTGGGTGAGTAGTGCTATCGAAAAGTGGGCAGAGACCTTGTCATCTGATATAGATACCCTGGATAAGGATAGCATCCTGTTAACTCTGAGTTATATCAGGGATGCTGCGGCTTTCCTAAAGGAGGTGGCGAGGGATATTGCCATTTTGGGATCAAAAGCCAATGCCATGGCGATTTCAGCTAGGAGGGCATTGTGGATTCATCAATGGAATGCTGATGCTGACTCTAAGAAAGCTATGGAGTCTCTCCCATATAAAGGTAGTGTTTTGTTTGGTGAGGGTCTCACTGATCTGGTATCTACGGCTACCGCGGGTAAGTCGTAATTTTTGCCTTATGTTCCTCCACAATAAATGAAAGCTCACCACTTTCAGATGCAGTCTTTTCGGCCAAATAAATACAAAAAAAGGCCGAGGTTATTCCTTCCCTACTAATAGGGGAAGAGGAAAAGGTAAAAGATCTCCAGCCGTGGCAGGTTCCCAGGAGCAGAAGTCCTCCCCAGCTTCCGCCAAATCCACCGCATGACGCTAGGGCTCCTTTGCGGGAGTCCGCACCGGTGGGGGCACGTCTCAAGCTCTTCAGTCAATTCTGGGCTCGTTTGGCCCTGGACCCATGGGTTTTAGAGATAGTGTCCCAGGGGAACAAACTGGAGTTTCATGATGTTCCCTCTCACCGATTTTTCAAATCGGCCTTACCAGCTTCTCTTCCGGACAGGAAGGTTGTATGCGATGCAATACAAAAGTTGTGTTTGAATCAAGTCATTATCAGGGTTCCCCCGTCACAACAGGGAGAATGCTTTTATTCAAGCCTGTTTTTGGTCCCGAAACCGGACAGCTCGGTCAGACCAATTCTGAACCTAAAGTCCCTCAATCTTTACCTAAGAAAATTCAAATTCAAGATGGAATCTCTCCGAGCAGTGATCTCCAGTCTGGAGGAAGGGGATTTCATGGTGTCGGTCGACATAAAGGATGCCTACTTACACGTCCCCATATATCCTCCGCATCAGGCTTACCTGAGGTTTGCTATTCAGGATTGTCATTACCAATTTCAGACGTTGCCGTTTGGTCTGTCCACGGCTCCGAGGATTTTCACCAAGGTAATGGCGGAAATTATGTTTCTCCTTAGCAAACAAGTAGTCACAATTATCCCTTACTTGGACGATCTCCTGATAAAGGCGAAATCTAAAGACAAGCTGGAGCAGGACATTGCACTCTCCCTGACAGTTCTGCACCAACATGATTGGCTCCTGAACTTGCCAAAGTCACAGTTAAATCTGACGAAATGGCTGTCGTTTTTGGGAATGATTCTGGACACGGAATTACAGAGAGTTTTTAATTCCAGAAGAGAAGGTTCTGGAAAATCAGAGTTTGGTCAAACAAATTCTGAAACCAGCAAGAGTATCAATCCATCAATGCACTCGATTGCTGCGGAAGATGGTGGCGGCCTACGAGGCCATTCAATTTGGCAGATTCCATGCCAGAGTGTTTCAGTGGGACCTATTGGACAAGTGGATCGGATCACATCTGCACATGCACCGGAAAATAATCCTGTCCTCCAAGACCAGAATCTCACTCCTGTGGTGGCTGCACAGCTCTCACCTCCTAGAGGGATGCAGGTTCGGGATCCAGGACTGGATCCTAGTAACCACGGATGCGAGTCTCCGAGGCTGGGGGGCAGTCACACAAAGCTGATTCTGATTCTGAGTTTAACAGTGCACCACCGCATCAAGATACAGTAGTAATGCGTTCTTACTCCACCAAACTTCTCCACCTGACTGTTGAAATTTCTGCTTGGCTACCTCATAAACCCTACAAACCCATTCACTGCGGGAGGAATCTAAGTAGACCAATGCAAATTGAGATGTGTGATGTCACAAAAGAGGATTGCTCGCCTTTGGCTTTTTCTTGTTGTGAGCGAGGCCCACTATCTTCTCCATGTTTTCTTCTTCAGTCCAAAATAATAATTTCTCTGAGCTTTTTAGGAAAGTTAGTACAGTTCTTACAATATATTAATAAGCGGAGGTTTTCTTTTTTTCCTATGAAATAAATATGCATTCTCATCTTTAAAAGCAAGACATTGCTCTGCCAGAATTTTTGCCGTCTTTGTAAATTCAGTCTGCGTTTTCTAATGTAAGTTATTCTATTAATTAAATTTTTTACCACTTTTATTAAATCCAATCAAAGTACTGCATCATTAAAACTCTGCGACTGTGTTATGGTGGCTATTAGAAATTTTAAAGCCCTGTTATTCACACCTAGTCCCGTAAAATGCAGATTCCCTTTGCTTTACTTTTTTTTTTTCTAACTCATTTGCTTGATTTAGCTTACAAACGCTGTGTCTCTCTATAGTATCCTTTTCCCTTCATGGGTTATACACTTCATAAAATAAGACTTTAAAAAAAAAAAATACTTAACTCTAAAAAAAATAATAATAATCACATTTACAGCCATTTAATTGATTTCTTTTTATTTTTCTATTTTATATTCGAAAATGTAAATCCCTAATAATAATATTATATTGTCGTGTAGGAAACGTTTATAGGGATGAGACAAATGTTTCATTTACAACGATGAATATCAATGTTTCAAAGATACCAAATTTTTTAATGCCGAAAATAATTTTGGCAGAAAAATATATTAATATGTCACTTTTGAGCAGCAAATAAAAAAAAAAAAGCAAAGATCTCAATGACTACAAATCCAATCAACTAATAAAAAAAACATCAATTGGAAAACATATATTAATGTGTCACTTTTGAGCAACAAATTTAAAAACAAAAAAAGCAAAGATCTCAATGACTACAAATCCAATCAACTAATAAAAAAAACATCATTTGGAAAACATAAAAGTTTTTGATCCCTGACTTCGTATATCTTATTATAATTCTTTATCGATATAATGTAGGGTATATTTTATAGTACTGTACAAAAAAGAAGGCACACGCTAATACAGGCCAACTTGACGGAGGTCCTGGGAATGAAACACAAATTCAAACAGCGGTTGAGTCAATATGCGTACAGTATGCACAATGAGGGTTGCATGGATTTGTGAAAAGATAGACAGGACGACCATTAGTTTTCTGGAAGCAATCTGTTCCTCAAAATCTTTGTTTTCATTTTTATTTCATATACTGTATCATGTACTTGGAGTGGGGGAAGGGGTGCATATCAGCCGATATCATTTTTCATTACTGGCAGAATATTTATTTATTAAATGTAGATATGATATACTGTACAGCAGATGCAGGCAGGGGAGTTCTGCAAGGCCAACTCTTAGCAAGGAGGAAGGGAATCAAGAGATAAATATCACAGTATAGACCATCCACGCAGCAAATACATGACTGGCAGGCATGCCTCTGGGTGCTGCAAATTTCTCCCACATGCCAAAGACTTACTGGTACGGTAGGTTATTAGGGGTCTTGCAGAATTAACCTGTATGTGGGTACGTCCTCGTGGTAGAAAATTTCAATTGCAAGCTCCACTGGTACAGAGATTGATCCCTATGATTAAATATTCTCTGTAAAGTGCTATCTATCTATCTATCTATCTATCTATCTATCTATCTATCTATCTATCTATCTATCTTAGCTGAATACCCATGCTTTGGAACGGGATGAGGATGGTGAATTAGCATTATAGTTGTTCGTTAATTTACATTGGTTGGAGATCTAGTATATAGGCATATCTTGCTTCCCTGATGCACTTTGTGTAGTGGCCGGAGCCCTTCTTGGTCCCCCAAGGGACCCTGCTCTTCCCACTATACAACTGTCAGTCTGTGGCTTCCTGCTGCCTCCATTCCCCTCCTCACATCATGTCACTGCCCCTGTCACATGCAGCCCTGTCCTTACTGACACATCACTCATCTCCTGATATACTCTGTGCTGCTGGGGACTCTGCTCCTTCCACTATATATCCCTCAGTCTGTGGCTTCCTGCTGCCTCCATTCCCCTCCTCACATCATATCACTGCCCCTGTGAGATTATCGATTTATTGACAGTTTCTTATATAGCGCAGCACATTATCTATCTCCTGATATACTCTGTGCTGCTGGGGGACCGTGCTACTTGCACTATATAACTCTCAGCCTGTTGCTTCCTGCTACCTACATTCCCCTCCTCACATTATGTCACTGCCCCTGTCACATGCAGCCCTGTCATCACTGGCATAGCATGCATGTCCTGATCTAGTCTGTGCTGCTGGCCCACCCCTAGGGGTGCTAGTGGTGTGTTACCCCCACAGTGTTTGTTCTCAGAGTGTAAGTCATATGTGTAGCAAGTTTGGTGTCATTTGCTCCAGGCATTCCAGAGCTATGCTGTCTGCAGAATAACTCCGTGCTGCTGTCTCACCCCTAGGCAGTGCCAGAATAAGGTCCGCATGGGCCTGGAGCTGACGTTTTTGAAGGGCCTGTTGTGTTCTGCCGCAGGGGGTGTGGAGGGTGTGGTGGGGGGCTACTGATATGGGTGCGGGACCAATGCTGTATTTTAGTATTTGTGTACAGTATGTGTGTGTTCAAAAAATAGAAAAATGTCTCTCTCTCTATATACATATCTATAGCAAGAAAAAGAGAGAGAGGGAGAGAGAGAGAGAGAGAGAGAGAGAGAGAGAAATAAAGGAGAAAGTCACTTGGGGATATTTAATTAATTTTTGTGCGCTTATACTGTAAGTAATGGGCTCCTGACGGAACTATTCAGTTGC
Organism: Pseudophryne corroboree; assembly: GCF_028390025.1. Lineage (NCBI taxonomy): Eukaryota > Metazoa > Chordata > Amphibia > Anura > Myobatrachidae > Pseudophryne > Pseudophryne corroboree. The sequence goes on along the minus strand of NC_086445.1, from coordinate 54,080,007 downwards.
CGTTATGGCAGCATGCCCAATAGTTTAGACGGGTTTAGTCACTTTATGCAGCTAAACCCAGTGCATTTGGGCGTGATAAGTAATGGACGCCAGCGACACTCACTTCCGTTTGCAATACAATCGAATAGCTCTGACGGGCAGCCATTACTTATGGACACACCAGAAACAATTGGATTCCCCGCACTATGTCCAAGGACACAGTGTATCTCATCTAGAATACATGTATGTGTGTGCACCATGTGTCCAAAAATCAGAGGCGGCACTCAGAGGCTAGTAAACAGGTGAAAAACTGTATTGAGGACGGGGAGGTGATCCCCGAAACGTTGACCTCACTTCAATACAGTTTTTCACCTGTTTACTAGCCTCTGAGTGCCGCCTCTGATTTTTGAACTTTAAGCATCAGGGACAAGTACCCTGGGGAAGGCACCTGAGCAAGGTACACCCTTGTGGGGAGGCCAGGAGTGCCGGAGTTTCTTTGTGGTATATATATATATATATATATATATATATATATATATATATATATATATAGACATATATATATATATATATATATATATATACACACATAGTATATATAGGGGTGTGGTCTTGTGACGTGGCCTTTTCCCTCCGATCCGCTCCTTCCGATGGTTTGCTCCGATTGTGTCCAGGCGCGCTGAAACTGGAGAACACCTGAAAGCGCGTGGTGCGACAGCAGACGGACCGATAGTGATAGCTGCTAATCTGAGGATTTGTGTATAAAGTCAACACCTGCTTGACTTATATATCTCAGACATCTGACTGGCGGTCAAAACACTGACAGACTTCCTGATAGTGAGAATCCTGACAGGGTCCTGATAAGTATATCACCTTCACCTCAAACCTACCTAACCCTCCCTGGTAGGGCCTAAACCTACCCCCCTCTCCGCACACCCTAATCACATGGGAGGATAACTATTTAAAATAGTAGAAGAGGACGCATCCACAGTGTAAAAGGTTTTATCTGACAAACACACAAGTGCAAAAGACAATACTGTATGTAGGATGTGCTTATACCAAGGTTATAACAGTGTGGGCTTAACATGATATTGTTAAAATATTCCACCGGCAACACCGAACATCCCCGTCATCCCCTATGATGGGGATGTTCGGTGTTGCCGGTGGAATATTTAAAAATATCATGTTAAGCCCACACTGTTATTACCTTGGTATAAGCACATCCTACATACAGTATTGTCTTTTGCACTTGTGTGTTTGTCAAATATAACTTTTTACACTGTGGATGCGTCCTCTTCTACTATTTTAAAAACATTATGCAGAATATATATATATATATATATATATATATATATATAATTAGTGCCTCAGTCATAATACAGTATTATATAGTTTTTGCAGGAGCCATGCTGGCAGCCAACAGGACTGACACCTCACCTCACAGGGGGATCAGTGACCAGCCAGTCTGCCATGCCCAGGCTACCTTCACAGAACGGCTTGTTCTCACCGGTGCAGTGGCGCTGCACTTGCTTCCTGGTGCGGTGGACGGTGGTGGCTGGGCGCCCTGACCTCACGTGGCTTAGAGGAGGAGCCGCGCGGCATCATTGTGTATGCGGCGCAGGGAGGGCTAGTGAAGCCTTCCGCTGCGCCGGCGGGTGTATAAAGGGTTTGCCTGCCTTACTCCGCTGGCGCTGATGCCAGAGGAGGGAGGGGGTTTTGCAGCCTACTGCATGGGGTCCGGGGGACCTCGAGCGATTGGGCAGGCTGCTGTAGCAGGAAAATATTTTTTTTCCTGTCTGCAGCAGATGCTATGGGCCTATTTTAATGGGGGGCCTGGAGCTGCAGCTCCATCCGCCCCATTGTTAATCCGGCCCTGCCCCTAGGGGTGCTAGGGGTGTCTTCCCCCAAAGTGTTTGTTTCCAGAGTGTAAGTCAGATGTGTACCAAGTTTGTTGTAAATTGCTGCCGGCATTCCAGAGTTATGCTGTCTGCTGAAATACTCAGTGCTGCTGCCTCACCCCTAGGGGTGCTAGTTGTGTCTTTCCCCCACAGTGTTAGTTCCCAGATTGGAAGGCATATGTGTAACAATTTTTGAGTACATTGCTCCAGCAATTCCGGAGTTATGCTGTCTCCTGATATACTCTTCTCCATGTTTTCTCTCTCTCTCTCTCTCTCTCTCTCTCTCTCTCTCTCTCTCTCTCTCTCTCTCTCTCTCTCTCTCTCTATATATATATATATATATATATATATATATATATATATATATTTTAAAAATTAACAGTAAATAATTTCGATTGCAAATTTTTTGATTTGCCTCGGCCGTGTTTTAATACACTTCTATGTAAAATTTCACGATCTTCGCTAGTAAACTGTGGATTTGTATAGAAAGACAGAAGGATAGTAGGACAAAATTTCGCTTTTATAGATATATATATATATATATATAGAAAGACAAGGGGTACCCTTAGGCGCTACGTGGAGCGGAACTGAGCTGCAACTTAGACGAACCCCCTGTTAGGTGGGGCCCTAAGATATCAAACCAACAAACTAGAGTCTAAGTGCGCTAATGGATAGTACTGTATATCATAAATAAACAGATTTAAAAGATTCAACTTTCAGTTTTTAATACATAAAAGCCACAATAGCATAAAACATCTGTGAGCATATAAACATCTTTTTACAGAATGTAAAGACAATGTATACAAACAGTTTCTGTCAGATGGAAAATTCAAGTGAAACTTGAGATTCGTGGTAAATCTTCCTTAGTAGTATAGAATACAGATGGAATACAGTACGTTGGGTTGTGTTCAAGTACTGTATTCCATCTGTATTCTATACTACTAAGGAAGATTTACCACGAATCTCAAGTTTCACTTGAATTTTCCATCTGACAGAAACTGTTTGTATACATTGTCTTTACATTCTGTAAAAAGATGTTTATATGCTCACAGATGTTTTAATGCTATTGTGGCTTTTATGTATTAAAAACTGAAAGTTGAATCTTTTAAATCTGTTTATTTATGATATACAGTACTATCCATTAGCGCACTTAGACTCTAGTTTGTTGATATATATATATAGATATATATATATTTTAGAGATGAGCGGGTTCGTTCTCAGAGAACCGAACCCTACCGGACTTTGACTTCCGAGCCCGAATCCGAGTCAGGCTTGGGTTTTCCCGCCTGACTCGTAAACCCGAACGAGGCAAAACGTCATCATCCCGCTGTTGGATTCTCGCGGGATTTGGATTCCATATACGGAGCCGAGCGGCCATTTTCACTCCAGTCTCAGAGAGTGTATTGAGAGGACATGTCCTCAGTGTTCAGTGTCTGTGTGGGGGCGGGAAAGTGGGGTGGCGAGTCTTGTGCTGTGTTGTGTTGTCCAGTCTAGTGTAGTCAGTGTATTGTGCTGCATCAGTCCAGCCAGTCACACTGTTGGTGTTCTCTGCTGCTATATGTCCCCAGTGCTGCTGGCTTGCATTTTTGCTGTGTTGTCCTGCATTAGACCAGGGGAAGTCTCTTGTGCATCAGTCCAGTGACCAATCACAGTGGTGGTGTCCTCTGCTGCCATATATCCAGAGTAGCTGTATAAGTCCCTTACAGTGTTGTTGTGTTGTGCTGCATCAGACCAGTGGTAGTGTCCTGTCCATCAGTCATTCCAGTGACCAGGCAGTCACAGTGGTATACGCTGCTGCTATAAGTCCACTGCTACAGTATTATAATAATAATTAACAACAATAACCACAAGTCCCTTACAGTGTTGTTGTGTTGGGATGCAGTCAATTTACCTCCAATCAAAATCTCAACGGTCAAAATCCCGACAAGGTTAAGATCCCGGCATGGATAAAATACCGACATTTAAGATACCGACTAGGTCAAAATACCAACATGTAAAATGCCGACAGGTCAAAATGATGACATGAGTTTTTCATTGAGACCGACTTGTTCATACTTTACCATCCCAGTGGACCTGGAGGGGGAATATAATAGTGTGCCGAGCGCAGCGAGCCATGTGAGGGGACGCGGTACACTTATATGGTGTCCATGTCAACCTATGTTGACATACACACACAAAAAACAATGAAAAACGCATGTCGGTATTTTGACCTGCTGGAATTTTACATGTCGGTATTTTGACCTTGTCGGTATTTTAAATGACGGTATTTTGTTCATGTCGGGATTTTGATCTTGTCGGGATTTTGACCGTCGGTCATTGCTGTCGGGATTTCGACCATCGGGATTTTGATTGGAGGTATTTCATACCGATCCCATTGTGTTGTGCTGCATCAGACCTGTGGTAGTGTCCTGTCCATCAGTCATTCCAGTGACGAGGCAGTCACAGTGGTATACGCTGCTGCTATATGTCCACTGTTACAGTATTATAATAATAATAACAACAACTACAAGTCCCTTACAGTGTTGTTGTGTTGTGCTGCATCAGACCAGTGATAGTGTCCTGTCCATCAGTCATTCCAGTGACAAGGCAATCACAGTGGTATACGCTGCTGCTATATGTCCACTGCTACAGTATTATAATAATAATAATAATAACAACAACAACAACAACCACAAGTCCCCTACAGTGTTGTTGTGTTGTGCTGCATCAGACCAGTGGTAGTGTCCTGTACATCAGTCATTCCAGTGACGAGGCAGTCACAGTGGTATACGCTGCTGCTATATGTCCACTGCTGACGTATTATAATAATAACAACAACCACAAGTTCCTTTAGGTGGGTACACACTAATAGATATATCTGCAGATCAATTGATCTGCAGATATATCTATGGACGGATCGGGCAGTGTGCTGTGCATACACACTGCTCGATCCGTCGGGGACTGACGTCATGAACTGGGCGGGCGTGTACACACGCCCGCCCAGTTCACCTGTCATTCGCCGCCGCTCGCCGCAGCATGTGTACGGGCGGTCGGCCGACCGCCCCGTACACACACTGCGACGCGCCAATATATCGGTAGATATATTGGCCGTCGACTGTGCTGCGCAGCCGACGCGATACGTCTGTGAACGACGGAGTTCACAGACGTATCGGCCGTACACACTGGCCGACGGTCCCGTGATATATCGGCCGTTCAGGAGAACGGCCGATATATCGACCAGTGTGTACGGGCCTTTACGGTGTTGTTGTGTTGTGCTGCATCAGACCAGTGGTAATGTCCTGGCCATCAGCCATCAGTCATTCCTGTGCCGCACATTTTGTTATATAACTCCAGAAACATAATAGAGAACAACAATTTTGAGGCTAAAATAGGGAAAGATCAAGAAGAACCACTTACTCCTAGTGCTGAAGCTGCTGCCACTAGCCATGACATAGACGATGAAATGCCATCAATGTCGTCTGCCAAGGCCGATGCCCAATGTGATAGTAGAAGACATGTAAAATTCAAAAAGCCAAAGTTCAGTAAAAAGAACCAAAAAAAGAAATTTAAATCATCTGAGGAGAAACGTAAACTTGCCAATATGCCATTTACGACACGGAGTGGCAAGGATTGGCTGAGGCCCTGGCCTATGTTCATGGCTAGTGGTTCAGCTTCACATGACGATGGAAGCCCTCATCCTCCCGTTAGAAAAATTAAGAGTTAAGCTGTAAAGAGCACAGAAAAGAACTGTGCGTTCTGAGATGGTATCACAAATCACAAATCCCCAAGGAGAGTCCAAGTGTGTCTGCGGTTGCGATGCCTGACCTTCCCAACACTGGATGGGAAGAGGTGGCTCCTTCCAACATTTGCACGCCCCTTGCAAGTGCTGGAAGGAGCACACATAGTCAGGTTCCAGATATTCAAATTGAAGATGTCACTGTTGAAGTGCACCAGGATGAGGATATGGGTGTTGCAGGCGCAGAGGAGGAAGTTGACAATGAGGATTCTGATGATTTGTTTAAGTCAGGCACCGGATGAGACACCTGTTGTCCTTGGGACGAAGAAGCCCATTGTGTTGCCTAGGCAAACTACCAAAAAAGCCACCTCTTCGGTGTGGAATTATTTCTCCACAAATCCGGACAACAGGTGTCAAGCCATGTGTTGCCTCTGTCAATCTGTAATAAGTAGGGGTAAGGATGTTAACCACCTAGGAACATCCTCCCTTATACGTCACCTGCTGCGAATTCATCAGAAGTCAGTGTCAAGTTGTGAAACTTTGGGTAAGAGCGTAAGCAGTCCACTGACACCTAAATCCCTTCTTCCTCCTGTACCCAAGCTCCTGCAAGCCACACCACCAACTCCCTCAACGTCAACTTCCTCCTCAGTCAGGAATGTCAGTAGTCCTGCAGGCCATGTCACTGTCAAGACTGAGGAGTCCTCTCCTAACCGGGATTCCTCCGTATGATCTTTGAGTGGTACACCTGCTGTTGCTGTTGTTGCTGCTGGGAGTCGATCGTCATCCCAGAGGGGAAGTCGGAAGACCACTTGTACTACTTCCAGTAAGCAATTGACTGTCCAACAGTCCTTTGTGAGGAAGATGAAATATGACAGCAGTCATCCTTTTGCAAAGCAGATAACTGAGGCCTTGACAGCTATGTTGGTGTTAGACGTGTGTCCGATATCCGCCATTAGTTCAGTGGGACTTAGAGAATTGTTTTTAGGTACTGTGTCCCCGGTATCAAATCCCATCTAGGTTCCACTTCTCTAGACAGGTGATACAGAGAATGTACACAGACGTCAGAAAAAGAGTCACCAGTGTCCTACAAATGCAGTTGTATCCAGTGTCCACTTCACCACGGACATGTGGACAAGTGGAACAGGGCAGACTTAGGACTATATGACTGTAACAGCCCACTGGGTAGATGTATGGCCTCCCGCAGCAACAACAGCAGCAGCACCAGTAGCAGCATCTCGCAAATACCAACTCGTTCCTAGGCAGGCTACGCCGCTTTCCGTAAGAGGCACACAGCTGACAACCTCTTACGGAAACTGATGAAAATCATTACAGAATGGCTTACCCCAATTGGACTTTCCAGGGGATTTGTGATATCGGACAACGCCACCAATATTGTGTGTGTATTCCATCTGGGCAAATTCCAGCATGTCCCATGTTTTGCACATACAATTAATTTGGTGGGGCAGAATTTTTTTAAAAATGACAGGGGTGTGCAGGAGATGCTGTCGGTTGCCAAAAAAATTGCGGTCCACTTTCGGCATTCTGCCACTGCGTGATGAAGACTGGAGCACCAGCAAACACTCCTGAACCTGCCCTGCCATCAACTGAAGCAAGGGGTGGTAACGAGGTGGAATTCAACACTATATGCTTCAGAGGATGGAGGAGCAGCAAAAGGCCATTCAAGCCTATACATCCACCTACGATATAGGCAAAGGAGGGGTAATGCACCTGACTCAAGCGCAGTGGAGAATGATTTCCGTCTTGTGCAAGGTTCTCCAACCCTGCGAACTTGCCATACGTGAAGTCAGTTCAGACACTGCCAGCTTGAGTCAGGTCATTCCCCTCATCAGGCTTTTGCAGAAGCAGCTGGATAAATTGGAGGAGGAGCTAATATGGAGCGATTACGCTTTGCCAGGATTCAAGGGAGGTCAGTATGAGAAATCAGAGCACTACATTTTGGCCACCGTGCTCGATCCTAGGTTTAAAGCCTACGTTGTTTCTCTCTTTCCAGCAGACACAAGTGGAACGTGACCCGTCAACAGCTCATCCTTCAATTTCTCCTACCACTGGGGCTGCAAGGAAAAGGATAAGATTTCCTTGCCCACCCGCTGGCGGTGGTGCAGGGCAGTCAGGAGCGAAAGCTGACAACTGGTCCGGACTGAAGGACCTGCCAACGATTATTGACATGTTTACTGTCACTGCATATGATTCTGTCACCATTGAAAGAATGGTGGAGGATTATATGAGTGACCGCATCCAAGTAGGCATGTCAGACAGTCCGTATGTATACTGGCAGGAAAAAGAGGCAATTTGGATGCCCTTGCACAAACTGTCTTTATTTTACCTAATTCCCCCCCCCCCTCCAGTGTGTACTCCGAAAGAGTGTTTAATGCAGCCGGTAACCTTGTCAGCGATCGGCGTAGGAGGTTAGTTCCACTAAATGTGGAGAAGATGATGTTCATCAAAATGAATTATAAATTCCTCCGGGAAGACCTTTACCAGCAATTGCCTCCGGAAAGTACACAGGCACCTGAGATGGTGGATTCCAGTGGGGACGAATTTATACTCTGTGAGGAGGAGGATGTACACAGTGAAAGGGTGAGGAATTGGAGGATGAGAAGGAGGTCGACATCTTGCCTCTGTAGAACCAGTTTGTGCAAGGAGAGATTGATTGCTTCTTTTTTGGTGAGGGCCCAAACAAACCAGTCATTTCAGCCGCAGTCGTGTGGCAGACCCTGTCGCTGAAATGATTGGTTTGTTAAAGTGTGCATGTCCTGTTTATACAACATAAGTGTCGGTGGGAGGGCCCAAGGACAATTCCATCTTCCACCTCTTTTCTTCTTTGCATCATTTGCTGTTTGGGGACTAGTTTTTTTTAAGTGCCATCCTGTCTGTAACTGCAGTGCCACTCCTAGATTGGCCAAGTATTTGTGCCGCACATTTGTGTCGCTTAGCTTGGCCATCCAGCTACCTCATAGCACCTCTTTTTCTTCTTTGCATCATGGGCTGTTTGGGGCCTATTTTTTAAATCTGCCATCCTGTCTGCCACTGCAGTGCCACTCCTAGATGAGCCAGGTGTTTGTGCCGCACACTTGTGTCGCCTAGCTTGGCCATCCAGCTACCTAATTGCACCTCTTTTTCTTCTTTGCATCATGTGTGTCAGGCTCCGGAGCCTTACCTCCGGTGGGTGCTCCCGCGGGTTATCATCCCGCTGGTTGGCGCGGCTGCGGCGGCAGGGAGCTGCTGGCGGCGGGTCCTTCTGGACGGGTGTGCGGCTGCCAAGGGCCAGGGGCCGAGGGTCTGGAGAGCCGGGCACTGCGGCGGGGATCGCTGCGGTAAGGTCCTCTAGTGGTGACACAGTATAGTGTGTCAGAGACCGAAGCTGTCTAAAGCTGTGTGCTAACAGCTAAGTATGTCTCCTGTGCTGGGGGCAGCCATGTTGGAGACCAGAGTATTACCAATGAAGTTTCCAATATGTGTCCAGCCAATCCTGCGTGTTCTCCCCTTACAAAAGGGGGCTGGCTCAGAGGGAGAGTGCCAGTGCTTCATGTTACCTGCTTGTGAAAGGTTCTCCAGCTATGTGCTCCCAGGTTACTTTTGGTTCCCTGGTCCTGGTTGCTCTCATCCATTGGTTACCTAAACGCTGCTGCAGTCCTGCTGTCTAAGTCCGTTGCCACTCGTGGAAGCGCTCACGGGGTCCCAGGTCGTAAAGGAGTTCCATGTGCTAACGGCGGTTCCCGCAGATGTCTTCATTTCTTTCAATCACAAACCACAGTCCTCATTTCTTCAAAGTCCAAGTTCTTCAGCCTCGTCTTTCAATCACAAACCACAGTCCTCATTTCTTCAAAGTCCAAGATCTTCAGCCTAGTTTTTCTATTACAAACCACAGTCCTCATTTCTTCAAAGTCCAAGTTCTTCAGCCTCGTTTTTCTATTACAAACCACAGTCTTCATTTCATCAAAGTCCAAGTTCTTCTGCCTTGTGTTTTAATCATAAAACACAGTCTTCAGTTCTTCTTTACCGGAGTTCTTCAGCTTCACTCTTCAAGTCATTTAACCATAGACTCTAATTCTTCCAGTTTCTTCAATTGCTCCAATATTCGTGTACAGCCTGATTATTCATTAAAACTACAGTTATCTCCCTATGAAGTCCTCCTTTTCTTTACGCCCTCCGGCCAACGTTAACACTTAGTTAGGCTTCCACCCCATGAGAAGAAATTACGGAGGTCATTCCGAGTTGTTCGCTCGCAAGGCGATTTTAGCAGAGTTGCTCACGCTAAGCCGCCGCCTACTGGGAGTGAATCTTAGCATCTTAAAATTGCGAACGAAGTAATCGCAATATTGCGATTACACACCTCGTAGCAGTTTCTGAGTAGCTTCAGACTTACTCGGCATCTGCGATCAGTTCACTGCTTGTCGTTCCTGGTTTGACGTCACAAACACACCCAGCGTTCGCCCAGACACTCCGCCGTTTCTCCGGCCACTCCTGCGTTTTTTCCGGAAACGGTAGCGTTTTTTCCCACACGCCCATACAACGGCCTGTTTCCGCCCAGTAACACCCATTTCCTGTCAATCACATTACGATCGCCAGAACGATGAAAAAGCCGTGAGTAAAATTACTAAGTGCATAGCAAATTTACTTGGCGCAGTCGCAGTGCGAACATTGCGCATGCGCATTAAGCGGAAAATCGCTGTGATGCGAAGATTTTTACCGAGCGAACAACTCGGAATGAGGGCCTACATTCAGCCACCTCGTTTACTCTCCTCACAGGTAGCTGTCCCTTCAGCCAAAACTCGGTTGTCGGAACCCCAACTTACGCCGAGCGTGACAATGGGGGTAATTCCAAGTTGATCGCAGCAGGAAATTTTTTAGCAGTTGGGCAAAACCATGTGCACTGCAAGGGAGGCAGATATAACATGTGTAGAAAGAGTTAGATTTGGGTGGGTTATTTTATTTCTGTGCAGGGTAAATACTGGCTGCTTTATTTTTACACTGCAAAATAGATTGCAGATTGAACACACCACACCCAAATCTAACTCTCTCTGCACATGTTATATCTGCCTCCCCTGCAGTGCACATGGTTTTGTCCAACTGCTAAAAAAATTCCTGCTGCGATCAACTTGGAATTACCCCCAATGTGCTGTTTGGGGACTAGTTTTTGAATAGTGCCATCTTATCTGCAACTGCAGTGCCACTCCTAGATGGGCCAGGTGTTTGTACCGCACACTTGTGTCGCTTAGCTTAGTCATACAGCCACCTCGGTGCAACTTTTAGGCCTAAAAACAATATTGTGAGGTGTGAGGTATTCAGAATAGACTGGAAATGAGTGGAAATGATTGTTATTGAGGTTAATAATACTGTAGGAAGCAAAATTACCCCCAAATTCTGTGATTTTAGCTGTTTTTATGTTTTTAAAAAAAATCATCCAGATCCAAAACCAAAGCGCGAAAGGGTGGTTTTGGCAAAACCAAGCCAAAACCAAAACACGAAAATGGAATTAGAACCAAAACCAAAACACACATCTCTAATAATTTCCTTTTCCATACTACCCTATCATGGACTCTGTCTGCCTATACTACCACCATTGCCTTCTCCCCTTTTACCCAATCCCACTTGCCCAATAATTTTGCCCACTTTAATCTACTGTACTGTTTCTTTCTATTTTCTATTCTGTAATTCCTAACTGCATGTTACACTTCTGTGCATTGCTCATCCTGCCTTCTGTAACCTATACTGTGTTCCCTAGATGACTTTTCCATCTGGTATTTTCATGGGCCTGATGAATAACACTTGGAAATATTTATGACTTTCATACTTGTATATCTTATTTCTGTGTTTCACTTATCTCGTACACTGTAACTTATATAGTGTTCCCAAGATGGCAGCCTTGCCTGGTACTCGCGTGTGTCGGATCAGATGATTTTGTAAGGACCGTGAATCTCATCTAGTATGTTGTACCTCTCCGTTATGGGGTATATTTACAAAGTGTGGTTTACAGAAGTGGAGATGTTGCCTTTAGCAATCAATCAGGTTCTAGCTATTATTTTCTAGAAGATGCTGGATAAAGAAGTATAATCTGTTTGGTTGCTTTGGGCAACGTCTCCATTTCTAAAAACCCGAACTTTAATAAATAAACCCCTATGTGTCATCTCTTCCAGGCTTTGCCTATTCTGCCTATTGTAATAGCATGTAGTGCACCTGAGATGGATGCCTCACCAGGATCCTATAGGGGTAGGGGGAATAAATCATGAATCTGATTACACAAAATGGCTGCCTCAGCTCTGTATTATATTCATGATTTCTGTAAAGTGCCTAGAGTGCTATTGGAGAAAGGCGATACATAAATCCAATTATCATTATTATTATTATCATCAATATCATCATCATGCTGCACTTTAGAACCCCTTACCTCCAAAATCAGAAAACAATTTTCTCTGGAGGTATTCACAAAAGTTCTCAAACCTCATCGTTGGGGGGGGGGGAGTGTTTGAGTATAGATGTATCAAGCACTTGTGAGAGTTAATGTGCAGAAGTAGAAGTTGCTCAAAACAACCAATCAGCTCCTCACTGTCATTTATCTAGTACAGGGATCTATTCATGAAACAGTGAAAAGTGTGGAGAAGTGAGCCAGTGGAAAAGTTGCCCAACCAATCAGCTGCTACGTAAAATTTTAAAAAATGCACTTTATAAATGTTTCCTCAACACTGATTGGTTACCATGGCCAACTTCTCCACTGGCTCACTTAGCCAATCTTTTCACTGCTTCATGAATAGACCCCCAGTCTTAGAAATGATAGAAGCTGTTTAGAGCAACCACCAGACTTTATCTCTCTCCAAGGCTTGATACCTCTCCCCCTCCCCCGGTCATCAACGCTAAGAAATACAATTGATCACATTTCATTAAATTGTGGAAATCTGAAAAATTCAAGATACAGTACTTTGGGTTCCTTAGTCAAAAAACGCTATGGGCCCTATATTATTACAATCAACATTTTTAATTAATATTTTAACGGGAATTAAGTAACAGACGGGCACCAATAAGAGCCAGCCCTTAGCGTTGAGCTGGAAGCATAGGGATAGCTTACCCCCTGCTTCCGGGTTCGGGTCCTCCGTGTCTAATACACATGTGGAGCCATCAGCCGATGTGTGTCATAGGTTACTATAGGCTAACGTTATTTTCAGAGGGCTTGTTAAATCCAGTTGCATAGCAGCATAGGGGGCTGCTTTAAGGCCCCTGCAGTCCCTCCATGTTAAATACCGGGGATCCTTAATATTTTTGGATCCTTCCCCTGCAGAAAACGGCTGCAAATATTGTTTAATAAATATGCCCCAATGTACCCTTTTTTTTGGTCATTTGATAATTAAATTATTCTGGAAATTTATTTACATGTTTCAGTGTTTGACTGAACTAAGTATTGCATGTCTAGGAGAATCTGCTGAGCTGAATGTGTTTGCTGAAAAAGCCGTCCTCAAACCGTGAGCATCTTGTTGTCTGCTTATTAAATTCTTTGCCACAGTTTGATGGAAAGTTGTTTCTGTGCAGAGCTAAGTATATACTATAACACGATCCCCAGTGCCTATACACCTCTGACTGGACCAATGTCAGCCCACAAATTCCAGATTAAATTAGAAATAGAACATGAACGACATGATAGCATTCTTCAAATCAAATAACCTGGCTTTTCGTTTCATTTGCTTCTCTGGGACAAAAATACCAGTGTCTCCGCTGAGACACAACTAGCATCTGCTGGTAAGATTAATACCGAGCTCAGAGAGGAAACTTCTTACACGACTGCCACCCCTGAGATGAAAACCGTCTTTGTTTAACTTATATTGTTGTTGGTTTGCTGTGATTTTACAGAGCATGTAAGGAGCAAAAAGATCGGGATATTGTCTAAAAATATATTTCAAGTCATTTATATGTTTAATACTGACCACATATGGTAGGTATCTACATTGTCCCCAATCCACCATCTTACCGGGCACAGACAGCCACAGACCAGCGATGGGTAATATAATGGCACTAGGGCCTCTTGCAGCCCTCTGAGCCTTTACCTGTGCCACCCCCCCAACTCCCGGGTATGGATCATAGGGTCGACAGTAACTAGGTCGACAGTCATTAGGTCGACCGCTGTTGGTCGACAGTGACCAGGTTGACACCTGAAATAGGTCAACACGGTCATTAGGTCAACATGGAATAATAGTTCGACATGGAAAAAGGTTGACATGAGTTGTTTTATTTTTGGGGTGTCGTTTTCTTCATAAAGTGACCAGGAACCCCAATTAGTGCACCGTATCCCCTTACATGGCTCGCTTCGCTCGCCATGTTTCAGGCAAGGTGCCTCACTCCACTACCACTAGTTACTATTCCCAATAATGGTCCACGTTGATCGTAAAGTATGAAAAAGTTCAAAAAATGTGAAATCTTTTTGAAAAACTCATGTCAACCTTTTCATGTGTTGACCTTTGCCAAGTCGACCTATTGACCATGTCGACCTAATGCATGTCGACCAATAGTGATCAACCTAATGAGTGTCGACCTAAGTGTTGTCAACCTAAAGACTGAATCCCCCCCGCCAGCTCATTCCTGTTTTACTGTCAGTTTTGTATGTTATAGGGGGTCATTCCGAGTTGATCGCTAGCTGCCGTTGTTCGCTGCCTAGCGATCAGTGCAGAAAATGGCTAATCTGCGCATGTGAATGCACCGGAATGCACACGCGCGTCGTACGGATACGAAGTCCTTTGTGGTTTTGCACTGGTTCTAGCGACGATTCCAAACGCAAGGAGATTGACAGGAAGTGGGAGTTTCTGGGTGTCCACTGACCGTTTTCTGGAAGTGTTTGGAAAAACGCCGGCGTGGCCGGGCGTTTGCTGGGTGGGTATCTGACGTCATTACCGTGTCACTCGTCGCAGCAGTCATCACACAGAATAAGTAACTACAGGGCTGGTCTTGTTCTGCGCAAAATGTGTTTGCTGCCGCGCGACTGCACAGGCGTTCGCACTTCTGCAAAGCAAAAATACACTCCCCCGTGGGCGGCGGTTATGCGTTTGCACGGCTGCTAAAAGTAGCTAGCGAGCGATCAACTCGGAATGAGGGCTATAGTCTGTAACGTGCATGTGGAATTTCTGCTGATGCTATTACACACAGATGTCTTTTACTTTCATGAGATGTACAGAATGTTTTACATTTTTCACACACAGATGAAGGGTAAAGTGTGGCACATTTGGAGGGTAGAAGGCCGCCCACACTTTAAGTGTATCAGTTTGCCTATTACTGCCTGTCAGTGGCAAACGCAGGATTTGCATGGGGGGGTTTCCAGAACTGGGCGGAGCCAATCACGGGGGTGGGGACTGAGGTGACCCAGTATATGCTGGGTCCGTAAAACTAGTGTGTGTGTGTGTGTGTGTGTGTGTATTTATATATATATATATATATATATATATATATATATATATATACATACATATATCTACACACACATATATATATATATATATATATATATATACATACACACACATACATATATACATATACATAGCATATTAAACATGCATACATATATATATATATATATATGTACACACACATACAGTACACATATATATACACATGTATATATATATCATATCTGTGTGTGTGTGTTTATATGTATGTATGTATATACATGTGTATATATGTATGCACATGGATATATATGTACTATAATTAAAATAAAGTAGACTTTTATTGTACTTGCAAGTGCCACCAGGAAGACAGCAGGCTGCAGAGGACGCTAGACAGTCATTAATAATACTCGTGCAGCTAAAAAAAAAAAAAAAAAAATTTTTTTTTTTTTTTTTAGTGGAGGGGGGTTTCTGGGTACCCGGAAATCCCCCCCTGGGTGCGCCACTGCCTGTGACATATGGACCATGAAATTATATTTTCCTATATATATATCGGGATCCGGTCTGAAGATCGACAGTCTCTAGGTCGACAATGTTTAGGTCGACCACTATAGGTCGACAGTCACTAGGTCGACAGGGTCAGAAGGTCGACATGTTCTAGGTCAAAATGTCGACATGAGTTTTTCTAAAAAAAATTCTTTTTTTTTTTACTTTTTCATAGTTAACGATCCACGTGGACTATGATTGGAACGGTAATCTGTGCAGAGCGAAGCGAGCCACGCGAGGGGACATGGTGCACTAATTGGGGTTCCCGATCACTCTACGAAGAAAACAACACAAAAAAACATAAAAAACTCATGTCGACATTTTGACCTGTCGACCTAGAACATGTCGACCTTCTGACCCTGTTGACCTTCTGACCCTGTCGACCTAAATATTGTCGACTAGTGATGAGCGGGTTCGGATCCTCGGGATCCGAACCCACCCGAACTTCACCTTTTTTTGCACGGGTCCGAGCAACTCGGATCCTCCCGCCTTGCTCGGTTAACCCGAGCGCGCCCGAACGTCATCATCCCGCGGTCGGATTCTCGCGAGATTCGTATTCTATATAAGGAGCCGAGCGTCGCTGCCATTTTTCACTCGTGCATTGGAGATGATCATGAGAGGACGTGGCTGGCGTCCTCTCAGTTTCTATGTTCAGTGGGCTGCAAATATCTGTGCTCAGTGTGCTGCAAATATCTGTGCTCAGTGTGCTGCAAATATCTGATCTCAGTGTACTGCAAGTGCAAATATCTACATTCTCTGCCTGAAAAACGCTCCACACCTGTGCTCAGTGTGCTGCAAATATCTGTGCTCAGTGTGCTAATTGCTTTATTGTGGGGACTGGGGACCAGCAGTATTATATAGTAGGAGGACAGTGCAGAGTTTTGCTGACCAGTGACCACCAGTATTATACGTTCTCTGCCTGAAAAACGCTCCATGTCTGTGCTGCATTGTAGTATATAGTAGGAGGACAGTGCAGAATTTTGCTGACCACCAGTATAACTATATATATATATAGCAGTACGGTACAGTAGTCCACTGCTCTACCTCAGTGTCGTCAAGTATACAATCCCATCCATACCTGTGGTGCATTTCAGTTTTGCACAGTTTGCTGACCACCAGTTTATAATATATAGCAGTACAGTACAGTAGGCCACTGCTCTACCTACCTCTGTGTCGTCAAGTATACTATCCATCCATACCTGTGGTGCATTTCAGTTTTGCACAGTTTGCTGACCACCAGTATATAATATATAGCAGTACGGTACAGTAGGCCACTGCTCTACCTACCTCTGTGTCGTCAAGTACACTATCCATCCATACCTGTGGTGCATTTCAGTTTTGCACAGTTTGCCGACCACCAGTATATAATATATAGCAGTATGGTACAGTAGGCCACTGCTCTACCTACCCCTGTGTCGTCAAGTATACTATCCATCCATACCTGTGGTGCATTTCAGTTTTGCACAGTTTGCTGACCACCAGTATATAATATATAGCAGTATGGTACAGTAGGCCACTGCTCTACCTACCTCTGTGTCGTCAAGTATACTATCCATCCATACCTGTGGTGCATTTCAGTTTTGCACAGTTTGCTGACCACCAGTATATAATATATAGCAGTACGGTACAGTAGGCCACTGCTCTACCTACCTCTGTGTCGTCAAGTATACTATCCATCAATACCTGTGGTGCATTTCAGTTGTGCGCAGTATATATAGTAGTAGGCCATTGCTATTGATATATTACTGGCATATAATTCCACACATTAAAAAATGGAGAACAAAAATGTGGAGGGTAAAATAGGGAAAGATCAAGATCCACTTCCACCTCGTGCTGAAGCTGCTGCCACTAGTCATGGCCGAGATGATGAAATGCCATCAACGTCGTCTGCAAAGGCCGATGCCCAATGTCATAGTAGAGAGCATGTAAAATCCCAAAAAATAAAGCTCAGTAAAATTACCCAAAAATCTAAATCAAAATCGTCTGAGGAGAAGCGCTAACTCGCCAATGTGCCATTTACGACACGGAGTGGCAAGGAAAGGCTGAGGGCCTGGCAAATGTTCATGGCTAGTGGTTCAGCTTCACATGAGGATGGAAGCACTCATCCTCCTGCTAGAAAACTTAAAAGAGTTAAGATGGCAAAAGCACAGCAAAGTACTGTGCGTTCTTCTAAATCACAAATCCCCAAGGAGAGTCCAATTGTGTCGGTTGCGATGCCTGACCTTCCCAACACTGGACGGGAAGAGGTGGTGCCTTCCACCATTTGCACGCCCCCTGCAAGTGCTGGAAGGAGCACCCGCAGTCCAGTTCCTGATAGTCGAATTGAAGATGTCACTGTTGAAGTACACCAGGATGAGGATATGGGTGTTGCTGGCGCTGGGGAGGAAATTGACAAGGAGGATTCTGATGGTGAGGTGGTTTGTTTAAGTCAGGCACCCGGGGAGACACCTGTTGTCCGTGGGACGAATATGGCCATTGACATGCCTAGTCAAAATACAAAAAAAATCACCTCTTCGGTGTGGAATTATCTCAACAGAAATGCGGACAACTGGTGTCAAGCCGTGTGTTGCCTTTGTCAAGCTGTAATAAGTAGGGGTAAGGACGTTAACCACCTCGGAACATCCTCCCTTATACGTCACCTGGAGCGCATTCATCAGAAGTCATTGACAAGTTCAAAAACTTTGGGTGACAGCTGAAGCAGTCCACTGCCAACTAAATCCCTTCCTCTTGTAACCAAGCTCCTGCAAACCACACCACCAACTCCCTCAGTGTCAATTTCCTCCTTAGACAGGAAAGCCAATAGTCCTGCAGGCCATGTCACTGTCAAGTCTGACGAGTCCTCTCCTGCCTGGGATTCCTCCGATGCATCCTTGAGTGTAACGCCTACTGCTGCTGGCTCTGCTGTTGTTGCTGCTGGGAGTCGATCGTCATCCCAGAGGGGAAGTCGGAAGACCACTTGTACTACTTCCACTAAGCAATTGA
Source organism: Pseudophryne corroboree (assembly GCF_028390025.1). Classification (NCBI taxonomy): domain Eukaryota; kingdom Metazoa; phylum Chordata; class Amphibia; order Anura; family Myobatrachidae; genus Pseudophryne; species Pseudophryne corroboree. The sequence continues at coordinate 54,061,501 of NC_086445.1, read as the reverse complement.
CTGTCCAACAGTCCTTTGCGAGGAAGATGAAATATCACAGCAGTCATCCTGCTGCAAAGCGGATAACTCAGGCCTTGGCAGCCTGGGTGGTGAGAAACGTGGTTCCGGTATCCACCGTTAATTCACAGGGAACTAGAGAATTGATTGAGGTACTGTGTCCCCGGTACCAAATACCATCTAGGTTCCATTTCTCTAGGCAGGCGATACCAAAAATGTACACAGACGTCAGAAAAAGAGTCACCAGTGTCCTAAAAAATGCAGTTGTACCCAATGTCCACTTAACCACGGACATGTGGACAAGTGGAGCAGGGCAGTCTCAGGACTATATGACTGTGACAGCCCACTGGGTAGATGTATTGCCTCCCGCAGCAAGAACAGCAGCGGCGGCACCAGTAGCAGCATCTCGCAAATGCCAACTCGTTTCTTCCTAGGCAGGCTACGCTTTGTATCACCGCTTTCCATAAAAGGCACACAGCTGACAACCTCTTACGGAAACTGAGGAACATCATCGCAGAATGGCTTACCCCAATTGGACTCTCCTGGGGATTTATGACATCAGACAACGCCACCAATATTGTGCGTGCATTACATCTGGGCAAATTCCAGCGCGTCCCATGTTTTGCACATACATTGAATTTGGTGGTGCAGAATTATTTAAAAAACGACAGGAGCGTGCAAGAGATGCTGTCGGTGGCCCGAAGAATTGCGGGCCACTTTCGGCATTCAGCCACCGCATGCCGAAGACTGGAGCACCAGCAAACACTCCTGAACCTGCCCTGCCATCATCTGAAGCAAGAGGTGGTAACGAGGTGGAATTCAACCCTCTATATGCTTCAGAGGATGGAGGAGCAGCAAAAGGCCATTCAAGCCTATACATCCACCTACAATATAGGCAAAGGAGGGGGAATGCACCTGACTCAAGCGCAGTGGAGAATGATTTCAACGTTGTGCAAAGTTCTGCAACCCTTTGAACTTGCCACACGTGAAGTCAGTTCAGACACTGCCAGCCTGAGTCAGGTCATTCCCCTCATCAGTGGATGCAAAAAAAGGTAAAAAATACCCTGGGGTATTCGGGCGCTGTGAGGTGAGGTGCTCGGCTAAGCAGCAGCCAATGTTAAGAGGGAAGTCACTCCCAATATATATACAATTACAACAGAAAAAAGAGGAGGCTGCGCTTCAAGAGGAAATGAACAATATCCACTAAATGTGTAAAATTTATAACAATTTATTAAAAACACTAACTCGTTAAAAAACAGTATTATTCTGTACAGTTATATTGTGCCATGTGCATGCATAAGAAAAATGAATTTTTACCCAAGATATTGTTTCAGGACATATATCATGTGAACTCTAGAGGATCCGTTCCAAATATTGCCCTTAGGTGGTATATATCCAGTAGTTTTCCACTATGTAAGTCCCGTTTAGATGGTGTCAAGAGAGTCCTTTATAAATTCCATAAGCCGCTAGAGGATTTTAGATGGAATAAATGTCCCATTTGCAGTGGGTACCTCATGCAATGCGGTAGTTGGATGGTGCCTCTCTGGGACTCCTCTGGGTAGCTGCAAGTTGGTATGGGCTGGTTCGGATCCAATTGAAGAGAGTCCTGCTCCAAAGGTGAAGAAGCCTGACGCGTTTCGCTGCATATACCATCAGGATTTTGCAGAAGAATCTGGAGAGATTGAAGGAGGAACTAAAACAGAGCGATTCCGCTAGACATGTGGGACTTGTGGATGGAGCCCTTAATTCGCTTAACCAGGATTCACGGGTGGTCAATCTGTTGAAATGAGAGCACTACATTTTGACCACCGTGCTCGATCCTAGATTTAAAACCTACGTTGTATCTCTCTTTCCGGCAGACACAAGTCTGCAGAGGTTCAAAGACCAGCTGGTGAGAAAATTGTCAAGTCAAGCGGAACGTGACCCGTCAACAGCTCCTCCTTCACATTCTCCCGCAACTGGGGCTGCAAGGAAAAGGCTAAGAATTCCAAGCCCACCCGCTGGCGGTGATGCAGGGCAGTCTGGAGCGAGTGCTGACATCTGGTCTGGACTGAAGGACCTGCCAACGATTACTGACATGTCGTCTACTGTCACTGCATATGATTCTGTCACCATTGAAAGAATGGTGGAGGATTATATGAGTGACCGCATCCAAGTAGGCACGTCAGACAGTCTGTACGTATACTGGCAGGAAAAAGAGGCAATTTGGAGGCCCTTGCACAAACTGGATTTATTTTACCTAAGTTGCCCCCCCTCCAGTGTGTACTCCGAAAGAGTGTTTAGTGCAGCCGCTCACCTTGTCAGCAATCGGCGTACGAGATTACTTCCAGAATATGTGGAGAAGATGATGTTCATCAAAATTAATTATAATTAATTCCTCCGTGGAGATATTCACCAGCAATTGCCTCCAGAAAGTACACAGGGACCTGAGATGGTGGATTCAAGTGGGGACGAATTAATAATCTGTGAGGAGGGGGATGTACACATTGAAAGGGGTGAGGATTCGGACGATGAGGAGGAGGTGGACATCTTGCCTCTGTAGAGCCAGTTTGTGCAAGGAGAGATTGATTGCTTCCTTTTTGGTGGGGGCCCAAACCAACCAGTCATTTCAGTCACAGTTGTGTGGCAGACCCTGTCGCTGAAATGATGGGTTTGTTAAAGTGTGCATGTCCTGTTTATACAACATAAGGGTGGATGGGAGAGCCCAAGGACAATTCCATCTTGCACCTCTTTTTTCTTTCATTTTTCTTTGCATCATGTGCTGTTTGGGGACTATTTTTTGAAGTGCCATCTTGTCTGACACTGCAGTGCCACTCCTAGATGGGCCAGGTGTTTGTGTCGGCCACTTGGGTCGCTCACACAGCTACCTCATTGCGCCTCTTTTTTTCTTTGCATCATGTGCTGTTTGGAGACTATTTTTTTGAAGTGCCATCCTGTCTGACACTGCAGTGCCACTCCTAGATGGGCCAGGTGTTTGTGTCGGCCACTTGGGTCGCTTAGCTTAGTCACACAGCTACCTCATTGCGCCTCTTTTTTTCTTTGCATCATGTGCTGTTTGGGGACTATCTTTTTGAAGTGCCATCCTGTCTGACACTGCAGTGCCACTCCTAGATGGGCCAGGTGTTTGTGTCGGCTACTTGGGTCGCTTAGCTTAGTCACACAGCTACCTCATTGCGCCTCTTTTTTTCTTTGCATCATGTGCTGTTTGGGGACTATTTTTTTGAAGTGCCATCCTGTCTGACACTGCAGTGCCACTCCTAGATGGGCCAGGTGTTTGTGTCGGCCACGTGGGTCGCTTAGCTTAGTCACACAGCTACCTCATTGCGCCTCTTTTTTTCTTTGCATCATGTGCTGTTTGGGGACTATTTTTTTGAAGTGCCATCCTGTCTGACACTGCAGTGCCACTCCTAGATGGGCCAGGTGTTTGTGTCGGCCACTTGGGTCGCTTAGCTTAGTCACACAGCTACCTCATTGCGCCTCTTTTTTTCTTTTTTTAATCTGCCATCCTGTCTGACACTGCAGTGCCACTCCTAGATGGGCCAGGTGTTTGTGTCGGCCACTTGGGTCGCTTAGCTTAGTCACACAGCTACCTCATTGCGCCTCTTTTTTTCTTTGCATCATGTGCTGTTTGGGGACAATTTTTTTAATCTGCCATCCTGTCTGACACTGCAGTGCCACTCCTAGATGGGCCAGGTGTTTGTGTCGGCCACTTGGGTCGCTTAGCTTAGTCACACAGCGACCTCGGTGCAAATTTTAGGACTAAAAATAATATTGTGAGGTGTGAGGTGTTCAGAATAGACCAAAAATGAGTGGAAATTATGGTTATTGAGGTTAATAATACTATGGGATCAAAATGACCCCCAAATTCTATGATTTAAGCTGTTTTTGAGGGGTTTTTTGTAAAAAAACACCCGAATCCAAAACACACCCGAATCCGACAAAAAAATTTCAGGGAGGTTTTGCCAAAACGCGTCCGAATCCAAAACACGGCCGCGGAACCGAATCCAAAACCAAAACACAAAACCCGAAAAATTTCCGGTGCACATCACTATTGTCGACCTAGACACTGTCGATCCAATGATCCACACCCATATACTGTATATCCTATCAATGTATATTCTGTATAACATTTTTATTTTCAAGCTGTATGTTGATTGCAATTCTGTAATTAGCCATCCAGGTAATTGAACTGAGTCAAAATACATTTGGTTTGGTTATCAAAGAATATGTGTCCACATACTATAAGGCTACATACTAGGTGACCAATTTTCTAAATCTAAAGGAAGGCGCACATCAATGTATCCCAAATGTTTCCTGCCATATGGGCAATCTAGTCATATATCACTACACTAGAGGTTATGTGGACACTTCTGCCAAAAATGTTGTCACTTCTTTGTAGACAGAGCTAGTTTGAAAAGGTGACCCCGTATTGGAAAACCCAGGGATAGGAGGAATATTGATCTTAGGCCCTGCTAGCTTGATAAGTAGAACCTGTTTGATGGAAGAGCAAAGTGGCCTATGCAACAATAAATGTTCACTCCTTGGGGAGTGTTTTATTACAAAGGATCAGCAGTCACCAGCTGGAAATTGTATACATAAAACAGGCTTCCATAGTCCAGCAGATCTTTGTTCGTATGGTGATATATTTCATGATTGCTGATGTCAGTGAAGCAGTTGGGATCCCAACAGCCTGTACAAGGTGAAGGGCTTATAAGGGCCAGACAAGTAGCAGGTGAGCTTAAAACACGATCAAGATCAAGAAAGTGAAAACTGCAAGAACAGTTACGAAGTTCTACCCACCAGAGGAGAAAGGAAGACTTGACCATTTACAAAACTGAAATAACCTGAAATAAACTGATTACCTATATTGAGAGGACTGTTCAGCATATTGTCGTGTTTGTTCATATATTTCAGGGGGCGCACAACAGCAAGTACTGGAACTTTTATTGAACTCCTTGGAGAGCATCCATGAGCTGGGGATGCACCATACCTCACACGCTTGTGAAATCCCAAACAACAGACATTCCTAAAGCCTCTGTCATAAGTGTCCTGGATTTCTGATTCCTATTATTTTATTTCTGAAACTAATTTGCAGTTATAATCTGTATGTCAATTTATGTACAGTGATATCTTTTTGTATGCAAGCCTTAAAAATAATTTTTGGATTAAACACATTTAATCTAGTATATTCTCTGTGATTCTTATTGAACTTGAAAGCCTGTGAGGACCCATGCTACAGAACATACTGTATGTGTAATTAAGTGCAAAAAATGTATATTGGGTCGGAGAACGTAAGGACTCCATACTCATTCCTTCGTGGTGGCAGAGAAATTGATTAGTTATCGATGAGTGACCAAGTTGCTACCCATCACGACCAGCTGTCCTAGACTGCTGTATCTGAGGGCAGGCTGGATTCATGACACTACCATAGAGTAACCACTCTTTTGTGTCTGGGATAATGAGTTTCAATTTCAGAAAAAGGTTTTCCCAGGCTGGAAAGAACCATAGAATCATGGCATTACACACCACAATAACAGGCCTATTTATTAATCTGTGCTTATCATACTGTAGCAATAGGTATTCAGTTGCTTTTGGCTGCTTGTTACGTTCAGAAAACTACAGCATTAAATGTACTGAGTTGTCTAGGCTAATAAACAATGGTGCCCACTGGCTTTTAGCTTGATTGGCCTGAATGTCATTGGGCCTCTTTTAGCACAGTGACCGTAGCAGCTTAGTAGGCCGGTATGGCTGTGTTTACCAACCTCCCTACCAGTTTAGAATCATTGTTTAGATACATTCTCTAGTATAGTGAACCTATCTTTAACCAAACTACTCACTACTTCTGAAAAGTTGTCCACGAAGCTGGGTAGATCAGCTACAAGTAAATTACAGCTGCTAAACTTTTATTTCTTTTAATTTAAAGCAAAGAAATGAAGATCAACATGTATGGAAGGTAATAATAAACCTTGTTGCATTATAAACTATGTCATTTTATTTTTCCACGAATTTCATGAACAGATTTGAAAGAAATAATTAGAAGTTGCACGTGCTGGATCCTGATGCTTTATGTGCAGTAATTAGTTGTGCTATAAAGACTATTTATAGTAAGCTCAGCGCGCACTTATTGGAATAACAGCAGGGTCAGGTTCCGACTGCCTTTTGCCTTTTTCACTTTTTTTTTAACTGAAATGAGTAAAACTAATCCTCAGAGGGGACACTAGATGGAAGCAAACTAAGGCTCTCTTATCCATTACAAAGACTTCATTTGCTGCATGATACTAAAATCCCAGATACAGTTATGCTGCAGTTACAGTATGGGCCCTGTGTAAGAATAGGGGCTGAAGAGTATGGAGAGCGATCTTTCCTGAAAATTACTGTAATCTATGCTGGTTACGCCGCAAAAATAAAATAGAGACACACAAAAAAGAAATTAAAAGGATCCACATTATTGCACTACTAAATACTAGAGATGTGCAGCGGGCACTTTTTGTGTTTTGGTTTTGGTTCTGGTTCCATGCTTGTGTTTTGAATCTGGATTGGTTTTGCCAAAACCACCCTTTCGTGTTTTGGTTTTGGTTTAGGATCTGGATGATTTTTAAAAAAAACATAAAAACATCTAAAATCACAGAATTTGGGGGTAATTTTGATCCTATGGTATTATTAACCTCAATAACATTAATTTCCACTCATTTCCAGTCTATTCTGAACACCTCACACCTCACAATATTGTTTTTAGTCCAAAATCTTGCACTGAGGTGGCTGTATGACTAAGCTAAGCGACACAATTGTGCGGCACAAACACCAGGCCCATCAAGGAGTGGCAGTGCAGTTGCAGACAGGATGGCACTTAAAAAACTTGTCCCCATACAGCACATCATGCAAAGAAGTAAAAGAGGTGCAATGAAGTAGCTGTATGACTAACCTATTCGACACACTTGTGCGGCACAAACACCCGGCCCATCTAGGAGTGGCACTGCAGTTGCAGACAAAATGGCACTTAAAAAAACTAGAGGCGCAATGAGGTAGCTGTATGACTAACCTGAGCGACACAAGTGTGCGGCACAAACACCTGGCCCATCCAGGAGTTGCACTGCAGTTGCAGACAGGATGGCACTTAAAAAAAACTAGGCCCCAAACAACACATCATGCAAAGAAGTAAAAGAGGTGCAATGAGGTAGCTGTATGACTAAGTTAAGCAACACAAGTGTGCGGCATAAACAACATGCTGGAATTTGCCCAGATGTAATACACACACAATATTGGTGGCACAGGAGAGCGTACTCCTAAACCACACACATACATGGCAAAGCCTGTAAAATTAATTTGGATAATAATAACCCTTTTATTTGGAGCTATTATAATAATATGCAGCACAGGCGAGCATACACCCTACACCACACAGGGCAAACCCTTTAAAAATAATTTGGATAATAATATATGTAATGTATATAACCCTTTTATTTGCAGTACATAATATACAGCACAGGACACCACCACTGGACTGATGCAGCACAAGACAGCACCACTAAACTGGACTTATACAGCAGTACCCCAGGACTTATACGGCAGTACCCCTGGACTTGTACGGCAGTGGCAGACAGGATAGCACTTTAAAAAACTAGTCCCCAAACAGCACATGATGCAAAGAAAAAAAAAAGAGGTGCAAGATGGAATTGTCCTCCAGCCCTCCCACCCACCCTTATGTTTTATAAACAGGACATGCACACTTTAACAAACCAATCATTTCAGTGACAGGGTCTGCCACTCAACTGTGACTGAAATGACTGGTTTGTTTGGGCCACCACCAAAAAAGAAGCAATCAATCTCTCCTTGCACAAACTGGCTCTACAGAGGCAACATGTCATCCTCATCCTCCGATTCCTCGCCCCTTTCAGTGTGTACATCCTCCTCTTCACAGAGTATTAATTCGTCCCCACTGGAATCCACCATCACAGGTCCCTGTGTACTTTCTGGAGGCAATTGCTGGTCAAGGTCTTCCTGGAGGAATTTATAATTTATTTTGATGAACATCATCTCCACATTTTGTGGCAGTAACCTCCTACGCCAATTGCTGACAAGGTTACCGGCTGCCCTAAACATTCTTTTGGAGTACACACTGGAGGGGGGACAACTTAAGTAAAATAAAGCCAGTTTGTGCAAGGGCATCCAAATTGCCTCTTTTTACTGCCAGTATACATACGGACTGTCTGACATGCCTACTTGGATGCTGTCACTCATATAATCCTCCTCCATTCTTTCAATGGTGACAGAATCAAATGTCAGTAATCATTGACAGGTCCTTCAGTCCGGACCAGATGTCAGCACTCGCTCCTGACAGCCCTGCATCACCGCCAGCGGGTAGGTTAGGGAATCTTATCTTTTTCCTCGCAGCCTCAGTTGCAGGAGAAAATGAAGGAGGAGCTGTTGATGGGTCATGTTCCACTTGAGTTGACAATTTTCTCACCAGCAGGTCTTTGACCCTCTGCAGACTTGTGTCTGACACAATGTAGGCTTTAAATATAGGATCGAGCATGGTGGCCAAATGTAGTACTCTGATTTCAACAGATTGACCACCCTTGAATCCTGGCAAAGTGAATGAAGGGCTTCATCCACAAGTCCCATACTTTGTGGAATCGCTCCGTCTTAGCGCCTCCTTCAATTTCTCCGGCTGTTTCTGCAAAAGCCTGATGAGGATAATGACCTGACTCAAGCTGGCAGTGTCTAAACTGACTTCACGTGTGGCAAGTTCGAAGGGTTGGAGAACCTTGCACAAGACAGAAATCATTCTCCACTGAGCTTGAATCAAGTGCATTCCCCCTCCTTTGCCTATATCGTAGGTGGATGTATAGGCTACTGCTACTGGTGCCGCTGCTGTTGTTGCTGCGGGAGGCAATACATCTACCCAGTGGGCTGTCACAGTCATATAGTCCTTAGTCTGCCCTGATCCACTTGTCCACATGTCCGTGGTTAAGTGGACAGTGGGTAAAACTGCATTTTTTAGGACACTGAGGACATTTATCTGACATCTCTGTACATTCTTGGTATCACCTGCCTAGTGAAGTGGAATCTAGATGGGATTTAGTACCAGAGATACACTACCTCCATCAATTCTCTAATTCCCACTGAACTAATGACGGATACCGGATGCATGTCTAACACCAACATAGCTGTCAAGGCCTCAGTTATCTGCTTTGCAATAGGATGGCAACTGTCATATTTCATCTTCCTCGCAAAGGACTGTTGGACAGTCAATTGCTTACTTGGAGTAGTACAAGTGGTTTTCCGACTTCCCCTCTGGGATGACGATTAACTCCCAGCAGCAACAACAGCAGCGGCAGCAACAGCAGCAGTAGGCGTACCACTCAAGGATCCTCCGGAGGAATCCTGGTTAGGAGAGGACTCCTTGGTCTTGCCAGTGACATGGCCTGCAGGACTACTGACGTTCCTGACTGAGAAGGAAGTTGACGTTGAGGGAGTTGGTGGTGTGGCTTGCAGGAGCTTGGGTACAAGAGGAAGAAGGGATTTAGGTGTCAGTGGACTGCTTACGCTCTTACCCAAAGTTTCACAACTTGACACTTACTTCTGATGAATGCGCAGCAGGTGATATATAAGTGAGGTTCCTAGGTGGTTAATGTCCTGACCCCTACTTATTACGGATTGAAAGAGGCAACACATGGCTTGACACCTGTTGTCCGGATTTGTGGAGAAATAATTCCACACCGAAGAGGTGGCTGTTTTGATATTTTGCCCAGGCATCACAATGGGCTTCTTCATCTCACGGACAACAGGTGTCTCCCCTGGTGCCTCATTTAAACAAACCACATCACCATCAGAATCCTCATCGTCAACTTCCTCCTCAGCACCAGCAATACCCATATCCTCATCCTGGTGTACTTCAACAGTGACATCTTCAATTTGAGTATCAGAAACTGCACTGTGGGTGCTCCTTCCAGCACTTGCAGGGGGCGTGAAAATGGTGGAAGGAGCCACCTCTTCCCGTCCAGTGTTGGGAAGGTCAGGCATCGCAACCACCGACACACTTGGACTCTCCTTGGGGATTTGTAATACCATCTTCGAAAGCACACTTCTTTTCTGTGCTTTTTCCAGCTTAACTCTTTTCATTTTTCTATCAGGAGGATGAGGGCTTCCATCGTCACGTAAAGCTGAACCACTAGACATGAACATAGGCCAGGTCCTTAGCCGTTCCTTGCCACTCTGTCGTAAATGTCATATTGGCAAGTTTATGTTTCTCCTCAGACTATTTAAATTTCTTTTTTTGGTTCTTTTTACTGAACTTTAACTTTTTGGATTTTACATGCCCTCTACTATCACATTGGGTATCGGCCTTGGCAAACAACGTTGATGTCATTAGATCTTCTATGTCATGACTAGTGGCAGCAGCTTCAGCACTAGGTGGAAGTGGTTCTTGATCTTTCCCTATTTTATCCTCCAAATATTTGTTCTCCATTATTTTTCTGGAGTTATATAACAATATGCGGTACAGGAGAGTGTACTTCTACACCACACCGGGCAAACGCTGTGAAAATTATTTGGATGAAAATGAAATAGTATTTGGAGTAAATAATATACAGCACAGGACAGCACCACTGAACGTATATGGCAGCACCACTGGACTGGATTTATACGGAATTATATGGATTTATATGGAATTATATGGCAGGATCACTGGAATTATACGGCAGGATCACTGGACTTATACGGCAGGATCACTGTACTTTTACGGCAGGATCACTGTACTTTTACGGCAGGATCACTGGACTTTTACGGCAGGATCACTGGACATATACGGCAGTACCACTGGACATATACGGCAGTACCACTGGACATATACGGCAGTACCGCTGGACATATACGGCAGTATCACTGGACATATATGGCAGTATCACTGGACTGGACTTATACGCCAGTACCACTGTAATTATACGACAGGATCACTGGACTTATACGGTAGGATCACTGGACTTATACGGTAGGATCACTGGAATTATACGGCAGGATCACTGGAATTATATGGCATGATCACTGGATTTATACAGCAGTACCGCTGAACATATACGGCAGTATCAATGGACATATATGGCAGTATCACTGGACATATACAATAGTATTACTAGACTGGACTTATACGCCAGTACCACTGTAATTATACAGCAAGATCACTGGACTTATACAGCAGGATCACTGGAATTATATGGCAGGATCACTGGACTTATGCGCCAGTATCACTGGATTTATATGGTAGTACCGCTGGACATATACGGCAGTATCACTGGACATATACGGCAGTATCACTGGACTGGACTTATACGCCAGTAACACTGGAATTATACGGCAGGATCACTGGAATTATACGGCAGGATCACTGGATTTATACGAAAGTACCGCTGGACATATACGGCAGTATCAATGGACATATACGGGAGGATCACTGGACATACACGGCAGTATCACTGGACTGGACTTATACGCTATTACCAATGTAATTATACGGCAGGATCCCTGGGCTTATACTGCAGGATCACTGGATTTATACGGCAGGATCACTGGAGTTATACGTCAGGATCACTGGAGTTATACGTCAGGATCACTGGAGTTATACGTCAGGATCACTGGAGTTATACGTCAGGATCACTGGAGTTATACGTCAGGATCACTGGAATTATACGGCAGGATCACTGGAATTATACGGCAGTGCCGCTCAGTATCAATGGACATATACGGCAGTATCACTGGACATATACGGCAGCATCACTGGACTGGACTTATATACCAGTACCATTGTAATTATACGGCAGGATCACTGGTCTTATACGGCAGGATCACTGGACTTATACGGCAGGATCACTGGAATTATACGGCAGGATCACTGGACTTATACGGCAGGATCACTGGACTTATACGGCAGGATCACTGGACTTATACGGCAGGATTACTGGATTTATACGGCAGTACCGCTGGACATATAAGACAGTACCGCTGGACATATACGGCAGTATGAATGGACATATACGGCAGTATCATTGGACATATATGGCAGTACCACTGGACATACACGGTAGCACAGGGACACCACCACTGGACTGATGCAGCACAACACAGCACTACTGGACTGGACTTATACAGCAGCACTGGACATATGGCAGCAGACGACACCACCACTGTGACCGGACAGATGCAGCAGCAGCACAAGACACCACCACAGCACCACTGCAATGGACTGGATTAACACAGCAGCACTGGACATATGGCAGCAGAGGACACCACCACTGTGACTGGACTGATGCAGCACAATACACCACTGAACAGATGCAGCACAACACAGCACCACTGGACTGGACTTATACAGCAGCACTGGACATATGGCAGCAGAGGACACCACCACTGTGACTGGACTGATGCAGCACAATACACCACTGAACAGATGCAGCACAACACAGCACCACTGGACTGGACTTATACATCAGCACTGGACATATGGCAGCAGAGGACACAACCACTGTGACTGGACAGATGCAGCACAAGACACGGACACTGAATTGATGCAGCACAACACAGCACCACTGGACTGGACTTATACAGCAGCACTGGACATATGGCAGCAGAGGACACCACCACTGTGGCTGGACAGATGCAGCACAAGACACGGACACTGAGGACACTGAGGACGGAGACACGTCCTCTCTCTCCACTCTCCAATGCCAGAGTGAAAATGGCAGCGACGCGCGGCTCCTTATATTGAATCCAAACCCTGTAAGAATCCAACAGCGGGATGATGATGTTTTGCCTCGTTCTGGTTTCCGAGTCAGGCGGGAAACCCGAGCCTGACTCGGATCCGGGCTCGAGACGTGAAGTTGGGTAGGGTTCGGTTCTCTGAGAACCGAACCTGCTCATCTCTAATTTAAAGCAAGTTGCACCTTTGGGTTTAGTGATCATTATGTTTAGCATCTGCAGAATTACAGTAAGCCTGTCCATTACTGTGCGCACAGACATCTCGTTTCACGCAACAGACTAGAAGAAAATGGTAATGCATTCAATGGGCAAAAATGTGCTATGTTTTTACTACTTCTGCTACAATTAAACCATAGATTTCATTAAGTGAACAAAGGGGACCATTTATTAAGAGACCTCTAATGTCAACTTGACTAATAGATAAAGTCTTACAGAAAAGTTCATAATTTTTGTACTGCTCTCTAATTTGCATCTCATAAAAAGGGATTATTTTTTTTAGAAATGGTCATTTAAGACCTTCCACAGGAAATTTGAATATCTACCGTACGTGTCTGAAATTACCTATTTAATATAGAATGATTCATCTTATCTTTCATGAATATAAAATGATATAAAACAGAAAGTGATAACAGGGGTGAGAAGAGTCGGCCCTAAACCAATATGATGCCCTAGGCAAGATTTTGGCTGGTTTTTTGACAAAAGGATTTGGTAGAATGTGTGGGGCGCTCCTTGAAAAATTAAATTCCTGCTGCCTCTCCCTAACACCTATGGATCAATCCCACAAAAGATCCAAAACTGGAAAAGGCTAAAAGGTAGGTTGGTGCAGAAGTTGGCACTGGAATAGGGGGCTGGTGGCTGATGATTCAGCTGGAGGTAGTATTGTTTGGGTGTTGAAAAAAAGTGAAATAAAGAAGGGGTGATAAATGATTTAAACTTATCCTGAACAATTTATCTGATGTGTTTCTGGTTATCCAAATGATAGAGGTGATGATGATGTAATTCTCTCCGAAGTGGATTGGATCAAAAGACGAAATGGTAAAAAGAAAAAATTACGTTTTCAATACGAATTCTTCAGAGCTTAATATGTATAGTATTTCACTTCTGATAATTAGTAACTGATGATGTGGTATAAAAGCAAAGAACTTCTTCAAAATCAATGATCATACCTCACTTACATAAAGTGAGTAATGTATAAACGTGTCAAGGTTTCTTTTACAAATGGTACTGATGGATCTTAGGCGTACCTAACTTACAATAAAGAATATTGATAGAAACTCATCAAGGTATCTTTTGGCTGAGCTGCGTACCAGTGCTCACTGATTAGTGCGTCCTCCGTCTGCATATAAAGGTATCTTTTTCCGGTCAGAATCCATAAGAAACTCCCATATTTATAAAAAGGGGGTTTATTAGGTAAAAACAAATGTACACAAATAAGAACAATGGAGCATTGACCGCAGGGAAAGAACACCGCCCGAAAGAGGAATAAGCATGACCAACTGGATTCAACCCTGATAGGCCCGGTACCTTAGGGTCAAATAAAAACAATGAAGGTTGTACCTTTCCTAAGCCGTGCAGATGAGAGTCCCAGCGTGCAATAACAGCGTACTACCTCCAGCTGAATCATCAGCCACCAGCCCCCTATTCCAGCACCAACTTCCACACCAACCTACCTTTAAGATTTTGGCTGGTGCCCCCTTGCACAGATGCTAGTTCCGCCTCTGACCCTGTACCCCTTTCCCAGCATCAACACCCCTCACCCATAGCTGTCCTCATTTTGGTGCTCCTACCCCTATATATTAAAAAGGAACAGTGTGCACATTCGGTGCGCAGCCCAAACCGGGGTGTGTTCTTGCATGGCCACAAAATAATACCCCCAGTTGAAATTATGCCACACAGTACTGCAACTTTATTCACATTATATCATGCAATAGTGTCTCTTATTCAGGTTATATAAGGATAAGTCTCACCTCTTCTCTAACGCAGCGCCTTCTTTCCTGTCGCAGCTCCTTACAAGGTTCTTCCATAGGTTTACTGGAGCAATTCCTTCCCAACAGGTCTGTTTTACACCAGGAAGGACACTCAAGCCCTGAGGAAGAGACCCGGAGTCTCGAAACGCGTTGGATACCTACTATATCAGAATCAAGTTGGACCAGTACCACAAGCTTTAGGAGCCAGTGCAGGGCGAAGCTGAAGCACCCTGCCGTCATTCCACTGAGGCTCCTTTTGTTTCCCCATTGGTATGTGTAATTTCTTACACTTTCTATATTACGGAGTTAACAGCTTTATTACCCGGACCCTGAGTGGAACGTGTTGCCTCAAGTCAAACCGAAATAAGCCTAGGTGCCAGAGCAGGGTGAAGTTGGAGCACCCTGTCATTAAATTCCACCTGCGGCTCCTTCGTCTTTCTTTTGGTATGCCTTTTATGCACATTTTAATATGTCTGCATTTATGTTATGTTAATTTGTCTTCAGAGTTATCACTCTTTTATTAAACTATCAATTTTATCTTGAGTGAACATCATTACTCTTTGGAAAAATTTCTCGACAACTTGCCACCATTTAGAGTGAGCGCCCAGGCCACACTCATATAAATTTTTGCATGTTCTAAATCAGGGTATATAAGGGAACCCCTATTTGAGTGTGTCCAAGGCTGCCGACCATCTCTATTAGCGCACAATAAGTATCTCACCTACCCTATACTGAATACACACCTGTCTATGTATCATACACATATATATATATATACATATATCTGCATATATATATATATATATATATATATATATATATATATATGAGTATAAATATATATATATATATATCTCACATAACTTAATACCCTTTTAAGCACTTCAGTAATAGAATAGAATATGTAATGACTTATATAAAAGATGATTGGAAATAATTCCCACCACAGACACATATATACTGTAGATGGAGAATTGATTTAATGGTTACCTGACTATAGCTACTACAGTACATCTAGTCTGATTTTCATTCTACCAAATAGATGTATATGACGAATGGATATAATTACATCCATAATGGATATATATATATATATATAAAAGAGAGAGAGAGGTTGAGTATACCATATCCAAATATTTAAAAAAAACGGAAATTCCGAAATAAAGATTTTTTTTTTAGTGAGACTGAGATAG
The DNA here is from genome assembly GCF_028390025.1 of Pseudophryne corroboree. Classification (NCBI taxonomy): domain Eukaryota; kingdom Metazoa; phylum Chordata; class Amphibia; order Anura; family Myobatrachidae; genus Pseudophryne; species Pseudophryne corroboree. Next base: position 54,045,594 of record NC_086445.1, on the reverse strand, counting down.
TGAAACCTTTGTTTTCTGATGGCTCATTGTACACAAACTTTGTTTAATACACAATGTTATTATAAATATTGTATTAAATGACCTTCAGGCTGTGTGTATAAGGTGTATATGAAACATAAATGAATTGTGTGAATGTACACACACTTTGTTTAATGCACAAAGTTATTAAAAATATTGGCTAAAATGACCTTCAGGCTGTGTGTATAAGGCGTATATGTAACATAAATACATTCTGTGCTTAGTGTTGGGTCCCATCACCATGATATCTCATTATGGTATGCAAATATTCCAAAATATGGAAATATCCGATATCCAAAATACTTTTGGTCCCAAGCATATTGGATATGGGATACTCAATCTGTAATACATTATTAGCATGACCAGAAATTCGTTCACAGAAAGAATAAATATATAAATATATATATATATATATATATATATATATATATAATCCCAACCCTTATACCTAACCTTTTATCATTATATGGTCAGGATAAACCTTCACATTACTTACAGAGGGAGCAGATTCAAACTTTTCAGGAGAGGATTTTGTTGCTCTCCTGTCTCTCTCTCTCTCTCTATATATATATATATATACCATAGAGGTGTATTTCATGTACTGTATATGTAGAACATCCTTAGATGTTCTCGCACACACATGCAACCAGAAGGTCAAAAGACCTCCATATCCATATATTCCATATACAATTATACATAGACCTGGAATACAGTAAAATAAATAAATAAACTCCACGGGAAAAGTAGAATCTTCTAGAATTACATCAAACTTGCCTTTTTTCAACCAATCAAGATAGAAGGTAATAAATGGAAGAGAAGATGTGAGAAGAAATGAGGGACATCTATCTCAAATTTCTGCTGCAGAGTACACTGGGCTCCACAAGGAATGGACAATGGGGTGTAGAGTAGGATCTTGATCCGAGGCACCAACAGGCTCAAAGCTTTGACTGTTCCCAGAATGCATAGCACCGGATCCTATATCACCCCGCCTCCCTGCACAGGATCTCAGTTTTGTAGTTGGTGCTGCAGTAGCAGGCACTTAACAGAAGGGCTGCTCCAGGCAGCCCTAAGAAGAGCTTTTTTTTCTGAGGAAAAAAGTGAAGACTTCAAGGGCAGCAGCAGTGTTACATGTCAGTGGACATTCACGGCTGCAGCTCCGGCTCTCCCCAGCGGCGCTGTACACTCCCGAGCCCTGGTTGCCGGGTAACTACAGCTGGAGGCTCCGGTTTTCTTCTTGTCAGGCACACACAACGGGGGCTCTCCGGGATCGCGTGGCCCCGCTTCGGTAGGTGGTAAGTGGGTCCCGCTTGCGGGACCCGGTCTTTATCGCGATCCGGCGCGGTCAGTGGGAGGCGGGCCGCGCGCGCTGGCGGTGGACACTGTGGCAGTACAGGCGATCCCACTAGATCACCAGGGCATGGGTGCAGGTCAGGTTTTCTCTATAAACCATTTTATTAGAGCCCGCAGTACCCGGTGGTTTTGCCAGCAGGGGGATAGAGCTTGGACCTGAAGCCCCTCCCCCAGCCCCAGGGCGCCATTTTCTGCAAATGTTCCCGCCCTGGAGCTGCATATCTGTCTCTCCCTCACTCCCTGGCAGTGTCTGCGGCGCCATTATCCCTCAGCTCACTGTTCCTGGGAATGCTTGGGCAAATCCTCCTGTGTAAAGCCGCCTGCTTGTCAGTGCTGTGACTTTACAAGACACTTAAGTATTCTACCTGCCTTTTTTAGTCAGTGTTAGTTAAGAAAGAGTGCATTTAGTCAGGGTTTCCTAGTACAATTACCCTGTGATATACATCCAGTTCTTACTGTGTACTGTTATATCTATTGTTATATAACTGTGTAAGCTAGTCCAGTGCAGTATTATTGTTAGTAATAACCTCTGCATTGTACAAACTGTGACTATTTGTGTGTGCATTTGATAGCTGAGTGGTGTCCATTTCGTGTCTTTCACTCAACCTGCTATCCCTATATTCTATAACCTGAGGGGGCTTGGTGCGTCAGGTTTTATCCAATATAGGATTTTCACAAAGATATACTGTTTTACGTATATTTCTCTGTGATTTAGTCACCATATCTCTCCTTTATCTCTGCTGGTGCTGACTACACTGCGCAGGGGTTTGGGCTAGAGGTATCGTGCTGCTGACAAATTGTACTGTGTTACCTGATACTGCAAGTTATATAATGTCTGCTTCTGAGGGTAACAGTTCTGGGGCTGAACACACTGCCGGTGTTGCTGAAGCCGCAGATACCTATGAGGAGAATATAGCAGCTTTGGGCTATGGTTCTGGGGGCTCCTTGCCCCCAGTGGGACTGTGGCAACGAGGGCAAATAATGACCCGCCGTGGGACTCTTTTTCCATGCTTCTGCATACGCTAGTTGATAAACCAACACCCCCTATGGGACCCCCAATGCCGGTACAACCGTATGTGGTCCCTGCAGCTAACCCGCCGTGGGCGGACGATTTATCTGCTCAAAGTTGAACCAGTCCCTGACTACTAAAAAAGTCTGACCGTCGCTCGCCTACGTCCAAGGGGTCCTCTAAGCGAGCGCTTGTCTCCTCACAATCCACTGCTGTCACTGACACCTCGTCTGATGAAGACAGCACATACACTGACCTCACAGGTTCTGACTCAGATACGGCTGATGGGGAAGGTGGTTCACATGTGGATGTTCCTGATCTCTTGGAGGCTATTAAGTTAATTTTACAGATTACGGATGATCCCGAGCCATCCGTTCCTCCTAAGAAACCAGATAGGTTCAAGCGTCAGAAGGTGATTAAACAAGTTCTACCTCACTCTGACCAACTAATTGATATATGTCAGGAACCCTGGGAAAACCCGGGTACGAAGTTTGTGCCTCAAAAGAAGATGCTGGCTCGCTATCCCCTCACGCCGGAGCTGTCTAAGAATTGGGAAACGCTTCCTCCAGTGGACTCACATGTGGCTAGGATGGGGGTTTCCTCAGCTCTACCGGTCACCACCGTCATGTCTCTAAAAGAGCCTACGGATAAACGTGTGGAGGGTTGTCTGAAAGCGATTTACACCCTCACGGGTGCTGCACAAAGGCCCACTATTGCAGCTACTTGGGCTGCAGAGGCCATTGAAGCATGGGCCTTGGAGTTAGATGCTGAAATCTCCTCTGACCATACTAGACAATGCTTGTCTTATATTGTCACAGCTTCTCGTTATATTAAAGAGGCGGCTTCTGATGCCGGTATCCTGGCAGCCAAGGCCTCTACTACATCAGTCCTGGCTCGCCGGATATTGTGGCTGAGATCCTGGTCTGTGGATCTGGACTCTAGAAAAACCCTGGAGGTACTCCCTTTTAAGGGAGATATTCTGTTTGGAGAGGATTTAAATAAGATTGTGGCTGACTTGGCTACTGTCAAAACTGCCTGTCCGCCAAGTACTGCTCCTTCTGTGTTGAAGGCTAAAGGTACTTCCTTTCGCCCCTTTCGTCCTTCAGGTAAAGCAAAAGGTCAGGCGTACAACAAGAAGGCCCGCACTTCCAAACCTGGTAAGCCTAAGCCCAAAAGAGCCTGGGCGGCCCGTCAGCCAGCTTCCAAGACAGATAAGCCTGCCGCATGACGGGGCGGGCCTCCCTCTGGGGTTTCCAGGGTGGGGGGGTCGGCTTTTAGGGTATACCCAGGAATGGCTGAAGACCACTTCAGATGCCTGGGTATGGGAAGTCGTCTCACGAGGTTACGCCATAGCCTTCAAAAACCTACACCCTCATCGATCTTGCCAGACAGATGTCCCGTTGGACAAGACAAAGGCAAACACTCTACATTCGGTGGTACAGACCCTCCTGGATACAGGAGTTGTAGTACAGGTGCCTCTTGCGCAGAGGTGCCGGGGGTACTATTCTCCGCTGTTTCTAGTCCCAAAACCGAATGGGTCCTCCCGGCCCATTCTCAACCTCAAGGCATTGAACAGGTTTGTGAAGGTTTCCAAGTTCCGGATGGAAATCCTTCGCTCTATAGTTCTGGCCTTGGAACCTGGGGACTTCATGGTCTCCCTGGATATACAGGATGCTTACCTGCATGTTCCTATAGCAGTGTCTCATCAGCAATACCTGAGATTTGCGATTGGCAACTGCCATTACCAGTTTCGGGCGTTACCTTTTGGTTTAACAACGGCTCCGCGAGTCTTTACAAAAGTCATGGCGGTGATGACGGTGGTACTCCGCCGTCAAGGGGTCAGGATAATGCCGTATTTGGAGGACTTGTTAATCCTGGCAAATTCCCCAGAACTTCTCCTGCGTCATCTAGATGTGACGGTCCGGTTTCTGCAAGCCCACGGGTGGCTCATCAACTGGAAGAAGTCATCCCTGATCCCTGCTCAGAGCATGGTGCATCTGGGAGCACTATTGGACACTCACAACCAGCGGTTGTTCCTGTCTCAGGAGAAAGTCCTGAAACTTCAGGACAGGATTCGTTGCTTCCTATCTCATCCACAAGTGTCGATACATTCGGCGATGCTGGTGCAGGGCCTCATGGTGTCAGCATTCGACATGGTGGAGTACGCTCAATTTCATTCTCGCCCTCTCCAGAGGCTGATTCTAGCCAAATGGGATGGCCTGCCTCACCGATCAGATCTCAAATGATCTCATTGTCTCCAGAGGTCCGTCTGTCGCTGCTCTGGTGGCTCCGGGACCAACAACTGTGCAGGGGCCGTCCGTTCTGGATATCCGACTGGGTACTGTTGACGACTGATGCCAGTCTAAGAGGTTGGGGCGCGGTGCTGGAGCAACACTCCATTCAGGGGCGGTGGACCAAGGAGGAGTCCCTCCTCTCGATCAATATTATCTGGAGTTGCGGGCGGTCTTCAATGCCTTGAACCTAGCCCAGCATTTAATTCAGTACCATCCTGTTCAAGTACAGTCGGACAACGCCACCACAGTGGCTTACATAAATCATCAAGGCGGCACTCGAAGCCGCCTAGCAATGAAGGAAGTCTCACGGATTCTACAGTGGGCAGAATGCCATCTTCCAGCCATATCGGCAATATTCGTTCCGGGAGTCCTGAATTGGGAAGCGGACTTTCTCAGTCGTCAGGACGTGCATGCCGGCGAGTGGGGCCTCCATCCAGAAGTGTTTCAACTCCTAGTGGAAAGGTGGGGCCTTCCAGACGTAGATCTGATGGCGTCTCGACACAATCACAAGGTTCTGGTCTTCGGAGCAAGGACAAGGGATCCTCAAGCAGCATTCGTGGATGCGCTGGCGGTACCGTGGAGGTTTCGGCTCCCGTACGTGTTCCCTCCGGTGCCAGGGTAATTCGGAACTTCAAGCAAGAAAAAGGAATTCTGCTTCTCATAGCTCCAGCGTGGCCGAGACGGCACTGGTTCTCAGACCTGCAAGGCCTATCGTCAGAACGTCCATTTCTACTTCCACAACGCCCAGACCTCCTCGTTCAGGGCCCCTGTGTCTACCAGGACCTAGCCCGGCTGTCTTTGACGGCATGGCTCTTGAAGCTCCCGCCTAAAGGGCTAAAGGGTTTTCTGAGGCGGTCATTCAAACTATGTTGCAGGCCCGGAAACCGGCTTCGGCTCGAATTTACTATAGGGTCTGGCATTCTTACTTTGTTTGGTGCGCATCTAACGATTATGACGCTTCCAAGTTTAGTATAGCCCAGTTGTTGGCTTTTCTTCAGCAGGGCCTGGACTTAGGCCTGCGTCTGGCCTCCCTCAAGGTTCAAATATCTGCCTTGTCGGTGTGGTTTCAGAGAAAAATTGCAACCTTACCTGATGTGCATACCTTTACTCAGGGCGTGTTGCATATCCAACCTCCCTATGTCCCGCCTGTGGCTCCTTGGGACTTGTCGGTGGTTTTGGAGGCGTTACAAGAGTCTCCGTTTGAACCTCTTGGTTCAGCTGACCTTAAGTGACTTTCCCTTAAGGTGGTGTTTCTGCTGGCTATTGCTTCAGCTAGAAGTGTGCCGGATTTGGGTGCCTTGTCCTGTATTTCCCCATATCTGATATTTCACCGTGACTGGGCGGTTCTTCGGACTCGTCCCGGCTATCTACCTAAGGTGGTTTCTTCGTTCCACCTTAATCAGGAGATTGTGGTTCCGGCACTTGTTTCTCCTGATCTGTCTCCCAAAGAGCGGTCTTTGGATGTGGTACGGGCTCTCTATATCTATGTGAAGAGAACTGCTCCTATTAGGAAATCGGATTCTCTTTTTGTTGTGTTTGGGTTTCACAAACGTGGCTGGCCTGCTCACAAGCAAACTCTGGCCAGATGGATTAGAATGGTGATTGCACATGCTTATGTTAAGGCTGGTCTCTCTGCTCCTGATCACATTAAGGCCCATTCTACTCGGTCTGTTGGACCTTCTTGGGCGGCCCAATGTGGTGCAACCCTTGAACAATTGTGCAAGGCGGCTACGTGGTCCTCTGTGACTACGTTCATAAGGTTCTATGCCTTCGACACTGCCACTTCCCAGGATGCTTCCTTTGGACGCCGGGTTCTTGTGCCCGCTACAGTGCGTCCCCTCCCATAAAGAACTGCTTTAGGACATCCCCATTGTCCATTCCTTGTGGAGCCCAGTGTACCCCGCAGCAGAAAACTAGCTTTATGGTAAGAACTTACCTTTGTTAAAACTCTTTCTGCGAGGTACACTGGGCTCCACAAGGCGCCCACCCTGATGCACTTAGCTTCTTTGGGTTGGTATGGCATTAGCCGCTGACACGTCTCCTGTAGCGAGAATGCGGTGTTGTGGCTACTAACCATTGTCGTCTCTTTTCCTGCTACTGCATTGGACTGCTTAACTAAAAACTGAGATCCTGTGCAGGGAGGCGGGGTGATATAGGAGGCGGCGCTATGCATTCTGGGAACAGTCAAAGCTTTGAGCCTGTTGGTGCCTCGGATCAAGATCCTACTCTACACCCCATTGTCCATTCCTTGTGGAGCCCAGTGTACCTCACAGAAAGAGTTTTAACAAAGGTAAGTTCTTATCATAAAACTCGTTATCATCATGTTATCTTTTTATTTTAAACTTATGAATATTTTCACTAGTGTGCTATCACATCATAATGGTCCTATAATACAGATCTATACCCATATCGCCCAGAGATAGGGACAGAGATCATACAGACCCGAGGGACCTCATTTCTCCGTGGGACCCCAATTCCTAACCCTGTGGATTGCATACACAGAAGATGAGGTCATCATTAAGATGGTCCTGATCACTTTTATAAATATATCATCCAATCCCAAAACATCCCTTGATAGGATTCCTTCACATTTTCCTGGGTGAGGAAGGAAGATCCCAAAGACCAGAGGGACCTCATGCGCAATCTCTCACCTCAACCCTAAAGTTTATATGCAGCAATGAGTGATACTAGGGTCATGAGGTCCTAAGTACGTGGTTCAGATGTTATTTAATTCCACTGTATCATTAAGACCACCCGGGCTCAGAGTGCCTAATCTATAGATCCAATATGCTTAGCATTTGCAAAGCATATTGAATCTGTCCCTACCTCTGGGAGTTTTCTTCACCTGTTCAATTGCTGTACATTGTCCATACCATTAGTCTGGCAACTGGATACATGTTTGGAAAGTGGACGTGTCCTTCCTTATTCCCTTCATGATGTTCCTTCTATGCTCCAGAAAACGTATGTGGAGCATACGTGTGGTACGGCCCACATACTGTTTCCCACATCCACGCGTAAGTAAATATATCGCAAACATGGACCCAGTGGCGCCGAGAGGGGGAAGGGGGGGGGGGGGGGGAGAGAGGATACAAATTACCTGGGCTCAGGTCGGAAGTAGTGGCCCAGGCCCATGCCCCCTTTGACAATTTGATTATTGTAATTTTGTTTTTAATGCACAGCTGCACCAATGCAATCTTGCCTTCAAACACTTAAAAAATCGTACAGAATTACCATTGCTTCACAATTCTTTTCATTTCTTACGGTCCAAATACATTTCAACACCCACTTTATCTACGCTTCTGATTCATTTCATACTAAATCTACACCCATTGAGCCGACACTGGTTTTCTCATCTGCATTTCTGCAATTCTTCGGCTCTGAATCCCTTACAGTCTCCTCTCCTACTTCCACTTTCCCTCAACCTATTTACCTACTAAACACTATGCCAGGGCTTTCTTATACTCCCCACATCACTCAGTGTCTACCTAATCACGTGTCTTTATCCTTCCCCCCTAGTCTCCTACACCTACTCTTCCCTCCCCTCCTCTGTCTCCCCTCCATCTCTCTGTATTCTTTCCCCTCCTTTCCTGTTACCCCACTTTCACTCACGTCTACCCCATGGTCCTGCTACCCCACAACTCAACCCTGCTCCCTCTCTCCCTTCCCTGTCACCTCCCCACACCCCCATCCACATCACACTGACCTCCCTCCCAGCCCACCTCCTGCAGTTTCCCCTCCTAGCTCAGGCACCCGCACCATCACTACTCTCTCATCCTCCCTGCCCTCAAAGTTAATCTCTCCTCATCGCTACAGCAACCCAGATAATCTCATTCACATCTCTCCCACAAACTCATTCCCCCTATCCTGTGCCCTCTGGAATGCCAGATCTGTTTGTAACAAACTGGTCCCCACTCATTACCTTTTATTTCATTTCCAACTCCCTACACCTACTAGCCATTACTGAAACTTGGATTACGCCCTCTGACACTATCTCTCCTGCTGCTCTCTCTGCTGGGGGCCTCGCATTCACACACACACCCCGACCTGGGGGTCGCCATGGGGGTGGTGTTGGGGTCCTTTTACCTTCTAGTTACTCCTACCAACTCATACCACCAGAACCATCCCTTACATTTTCTACATTTGAGGTCCATACTATACGCCTCTTCCAACCAGTCCATCTTAGAGTAGCTGTCATTTACCGCCCCCCTGGCGCTGCTTCCAAATTCATCGTCAACTTTGCTTCCTGGCTTCCTCACTTCCTCTCCTCTGACATTCCCTCCATTATCCTAGGTGATTTCAACATCCCTATTGACATCCCCACACAATCCCCTGCATCTAAACTCCTTAACCTCACCTCTTCACTTGGTCTCTCCCAGTGGACCTCCTCACCCTCCCATGTGAATGGGAGCTCACTGGATCCGGTCTTCACTCACCGCTGTGATTTTTCTGATTTTTCCAATTCCCCATTTCCCCTCTCTGACCACCACCTGCTTTCCTTTAACCTATCTCTCTCGACTTCCCCATCTCTACCTCCCAAGGCTACCATCACTAAGCGTAACATTGAGGCTATTGACGCCACATTCCTTTCCTCCCTGTTTGACTCACTTCTCTCTCCTATTCTCTCTCTCTCATGCCCTGAACAAGCCCCTTCCATATACAATGCATCCCTCACTTCTGCTCTTGACTCTGTTGCTCCACCAACCACTATTCACCCTCGGAAATTAACACCTCAACCCTGGCACACCAAATGCACCAGATATCTGCAAAAATGCTCACGTACTGCTGATCGTCACTGGAGGAAATCACGCTCTAAGGCAGACTTCCTCCATTTCAAACTTATGCTCTCATCCTTTAGTGCTGCCCTTTCTCTTGCTAAACAGTCATACTTCAAGAACCTCATCTCCTCCCAGTCTTCCAACCCCCGGCGCCTCTTTGCAACTCTCATCTCACTCCTCTGCCCACCTCCACCTCGTCTCCCTTCCTCACTCTCTGCTCTTGACTTTGCCACTTACTTCACATCCAAAATTGACTCCATACGTAAGGACATCACATCACACCAGACCATCAGTAACCAGCTTTCTCCCATCCCTTACCACCCCTCCCCATCCCTCCCACCAACTCTGACCTCTTTCTCCCATGCATCTGGAGAGGAAGTCATGGCCCTCATTCGTTGCTGTCCCCTCACCACCTCCCCACTTGACCCTATCCCCTCCCGCCTCCTCCGCTACCTCTCTCCTTCTGCTTGTTCCCATCTTTCCCACCTTCTCAATCTCTCCCTCTCATCAGGCACTGTCCCCTCTGCCTTCAAGCATGCACTCATCTCTCCTATTCTTAAAAAACCTACCCTTGATCCAAACACTCTCTCCAACTACCGACCCATCTCTGTCCTCCCTTTTGCCTCCAAACTCCTTGAGCGTATTGTCTACAACCGCCTTATTTCCTTTCTTTACTCACATTCACTACTTGACCCATTCCAGTCTGGCTTCCGTCCTCTCCACTCCACTGAAACTGCCCTTACAAAAGTATGCAATGACCTCCATGCTGCTAAATCTAAGGGACACTACTCTATACTTATTCTACTTGATCTCTCTGCTGCTTTTGACACTGTGGACCATCCTCTCCTACTGCAAATCCTTCACTCCATTGGTCTGCGTGACACTGCCCTCTCTTGGCTATCTTCCTACCTCTCTGACCGTTCATTCTCTGTCTCTTCTCATGACTCCACCTCCCCCTCACTTCCACTAACTGTAGGTGTACCCCAAGGTTCTGTCCTTGGTCCTCTTCTCTTTTCTCTCTATACATCCTCACTAGTTAAGCTCATTAGTTTTTTTGGTCTCCAATATCATCTCTATGCTGATGACACCCAATCTATCTTTCCTCTCCAGACCACTCCCCTGCTCTCCTCACTCGTATCTCCAACTGTCTCTCTGCTACCTCTTCCTGGATGTCCCAGCGCTTTCTTAAACTTAACATGTCTAAGACCGAGCTGTTCATCTTCCCTCCCTCCCGCATAACCTCACCTACTACAATCTCATTATCTATTGATGGCACTACTATCTCCTCTATCCCCCAAGTGCGCTGTCTTGGAGTAATCCTTGACTCCTCCCTCTCCTTCAAACCACACATTCAGCACCTCTCACAAACCTGCCGTTTTCATCTAAAAAATATTTCCAGGATCAGACCCTTTTGACCCAGGATGCTACTAATGACTCTTATCCACTCACTGGTCATCTTCAGACTAGAGATGAGCGGGTTCGGTTTCTTTGAATCCGAACCCGCACGAACTTCACTTTTTTTTTCACGGGTCCGAGCGACTCGGATCTTCCCGCCTTGCTCGGTTAACCCGAGCGCGCCCGAACGTCATCATGACGCTGTCGGATTCTCGCGAGACTCGGATTCTATATAAGGAGCCGCGCGTCGCCGCCATTTTCACACGTGCATTGAGATTGATAGGGAGAGGACGTGGCTGGCGTCCTCTCCATTAGAATAGATTAGAAGAGAGAGAGAGAGAGAGAGATTGTGCAGACAGAGTTTACCACAGTGACCAGTGCAGTTGTTGTTAAGTTAACTTTTATTTAATATATCCGTTCTCTGCTATATCCGTTCTCTGCCTGAAAAAAACGATACACAGCAGTCACACAGTGTGACTCAGTCTGTGTGCACTCAGCTCAGCCCAGTGTGCTGCACATCAATGTATAAAAGCTTATAATAATTGTGGGGGAGACTGGGGAGCACTGCAGGTTGTTATAGCAGGAGCCAGGAGTACATAATATTATATTAATTTAAAATTAAACAGTGCACACTTTTGCTGCAGGAGTGCCACTGCCAGTGTGACTAGTGGTGACCAGTGCCTGACCACCAGTATAGTAGTATATTGTTGTATACTATCTCTTTATCAACCAGTCTATATTAGCAGCAGACACAGTACAGTGCGGTAGTTCACGGCTGTGGCTACCTCTGTGTCGGCAGTCGGCACTCGGCAGGCAGTCCGTCCATCCATAATTGTATAATTATATACCACCTAACCGTGGTATTTTTTTTTCTTTCTTTATACCGTCGTCATAGTCATACTAGTTGTTACGAGTATACTACTATCTCTTTATCAACCAGTGTACAGTGCGGTAGTTCACGGCTGTGGCTACCTCTGTGTCGGAACTCGGCAGGCAGTCCGTCCATCCATAATTGTATTATTATAATATATACCACCTAACCGTGGTTTTTTTTTCATTCTTTATACCGTCATAGTCAGTCATACTAGTTGTTACGAGTATACTACTATCTCTTTATCAACCAGTGTACAGTGCGGTAGTTCACGGCTGTGGCTACCTCTGTGTCGGCACTCGGCAGGCAGTCCGTCCAACCATAATTGTATTATATACCACCTAACCGTGGTTTTTTTTTCATTCTTTATACCGTCGTCATACTAGTTGTTACGAGTATACTACTATCTCTTTATCAACCAGTGTACAGTGCGGTAGTTCACGGCTGTGGCTACCTCTGTGTCGGCACTCGGCAGGCAGTCCGTCCAACCATAATTGTATTATATACCACCTAACCGTGGTTTTTTTTTCATTCTTTATACCGTCGTCATACTAGTTGTTACGAGTATACTACTATCTCTTTATCAACCAGTGTACAGTGCGGTAGTTCACGGCTGTGGCTACCTCTGTGTCGGCACTCGGCAGCCCGTCCATAATTGTATATACCAGTGACCTAACCGTGGTTTTTTTTTCTTTCTTTATACATACATACTAGTTACGAGTATACTATCTCTTTATCAACCAGTCTATATATTAGCAGCAGACACAGTACAGTGCGGTAGTTCACGGCTGTGGCTACCTCTGTGTCGGCACTCGGCAGCCCGTCCATAATTGTATATACCACCTAACCGTGGTTTTTTTTTCTTTCTTTATACATACATACTGCAGTGCCACTCCTAGATGGGCCCGGTGTTTGTGTCGGCCACTAGGGTCGCTAATCTTACTCACACAGTCAGCTACCTCATTGCGCCTCTTTTTTTCTTTGCGTCATGTGCTGTTTGGGGAGGGTTTTTTGGAAGGGCCATCCTGCGTGACACTGCAGTGCCACTCCTAGATGGGCCCGGTGTTTGTGTCGGCCACTAGGGTCGCTAATCTTACTCACACAGCTACCTCATTGCGCCTCTTTTTTTCTTTGCGTCATGTGCTGTTTGGGGAGGGTTTTTTGGAAGGGACATCCTGCGTGACACTGCAGTGCCACTCCTAGATGGGCCCGGTGTTTGTGTCGGCCACTAGGGTCGCTTATCTTACTCACACAGCGACCTCGGTGCAAATTTTAGGACTAAAAATAATATTGTGAGGTGTGAGGTATTCAGAATAGACTGAAAATGAGTGTAAATTATGGTTTTTGAGGTTAATAATACTTTGGGATCAAAATGACCCCCAAATTCTATGATTTAAGCTGTTTTTTAGTGTTTTTGGAAAAAAACACCCGAATCCAAAACACACCCGAATCCGACAAAAATAATTCGGTGAGGTTTTGCCAAAACGCGTTCGAACCCAAAACACGGCCGCGGAACCGAACCCAAAACCAAAACACAAAACCCGAAAAATTTCAGGCGCTCATCTCTACTTCAGACTGGACTACTGTAATCTCCTCCTGACTGGCATTCCTGACAAACACCTCTCTCCACTGCAATCTATCCTCAATGCTGCTGCCCGGCTCATTTTCCTCACCAAACGCACTACGTCTACCTCACCTCTCCTACTAGACCTTCACTGGCTCCCCTTCCCTTTCAGAATCCATTTCAAGCTTCTCACACTCGCTTACAAAGCCCTCACCCACTCCTCTCCCATCTACATCTCTGATCTTATCTCCCTTTACACTCCCACCCGTCCTCTTCGCTCTGCTAATGCACGCCGACTCTCCTACCTACGGATTACTTCCTCCCACTCCTACCTCCAAGATTTTTCACGTGCTGCACCACTTCTCTGGAATTCCCTACCTCTCCCCCTCAGACTCTCCACCTCTCTACAAAACTTCAAATGGGCTCTCAAGACCCACTTCTTCACCAAACCCAGCCAAATCTCATCCTAACCCTCTGTTCCACATTCTTTATGTACCCCATCTGTGTCACCCCTGTCTGTCTACCCCTACCCTTAAGATTGTAAGCTCTCACGAGCAGGACCCTCTTCCCTCATGTGCTCATCCTTTGTCTTACTTTAATAATCTCCAACTGTACCACATCCAGCAGTCTTCTGCCACCTGATACTTATTCCAGTGTCATCTGCTGATGTAACTATGTTTACTTACCCTGTACTTGTCCTATACTGTCATCAACTGTAAGTTGCTGTTTTCCTGTTTGATTATTTATGTACTCTGTAATTGGGCGCTGCAGAACCCTTGTGGTGCCATATAAATAAAGGATAATAACAATAATAATTAGGCCTGATAAGTACCTAGGCCTGGCCAGGCTCTGTTCTACCCTAGCTGGGATGCATGCCATGCTCCTTTGAGTAGGTGCTTCTAATGTGATAGACACGCCCCCAAAGAGGTGTGGCCATGCCCCCCGCATGCTGTTGTCACACCCCTTCCTGGGGGGGCCCAGAAAGTTGTTGTACCGGGCCCAGGATTTCTCTTGGCAGCCCTGCATGGACCTACAATTCATAAAGTCTCTAATTGTACATTTTTCATTAGTTCTTAAAGCACTAAACTCTGTAGTTTTACTCAGAGTATGTTTGCATGTTAGACAATTAAATTTTCCACACCTGTGGACATTGGCGTCACAAGGGGGGTGCGGCCCGCTCCCGGGTGTCACCCACCGAGGGGTGATACTAAAATGCCGACTCTTGCTCAGTGACAGGAGCCAAGTGCTGCACTGTTACATTATGTGCAGCACTCGGCTCCTGTCACTGAGCAGGAGCTGGCACTGCAGAAACAGCACTCTGCGGGAGGCAGAACGCACCTCACCGATCCCCCCAATTGACGAAAAACAGGGGTTGGGATGTGAAGCCCTGCCCCCTTCCCGTGAAGCCCTGCCTCTTTTCCGGACCCAATTATCGTAAAACGGATGACGGGGCATGAAGCCCCGCCCATCCAGTGACATCGCCCCTTACCATGAAGCTCCGCCCCTTTTTAGCTGCCGCACCGGGTGTCCAGAGGGTATGAGATGCCTTCTGCCTGTGGAATCCAGGTGGTTTAGTAGGAATCCATGTAGTTTCACAAGTGTTTGTCCCTTTTCTTTCATAGTGACTAGAGACCTCCAGCGCACATGTGCATAACGGCGGAATACCGCTATATAAATTAGAGACATGACTGTCCCATGACCTCTGAGGAAGTCGCTGACCTCTAGAGGAGGCGGAGAAATGCATCAGAAGCCCCCATTGCACGTTATACTAACCGACACTGTCTCACCAACTGGGAAGAGGATACTATCTCTGAACGGCTGTCTCTCCAGGTGACCTATAAAATGGGAACCCATAAGGGATGCAGAAACATCAGGACCTCTCCAGTGGGCTAGTGAGTGGGGTGCAACCCAAGACCTTTTTAATAGATATGAATTGTCCTGGCCAGGACTAAGAACTGTTGCAAAGTAGTACATTTGTATGCACATTCAGTGTATGGAATCCTCACAAGAGACTCTCTTTATTAACCCAATATTGGTCAATATCAGAGGAATTGGTCCATGTGTGGACTTTTTGAATGACTACACAGCTATTTTGAAAGAGGAAAAGTAAAATCGTGCTCCTATTATAATAAGTTGTTGCATGTTATCTACTTTTTGCACAGAAAGTGGCATTTTAGGTATAAGTCTACGGGGGACATTTACTAAGCAGTGATAAGAGCGGAGAAGTGAGCTAGTGGAGAAGTTGCCCATGGCAATCAATCAGCACTGAAGTAACATCTATAATTTGCATGCTATAAAATGATACAGAGCTGCTGATTGGTCGATGGGGCAACTTCTCCACTGGCTCACTTCTTCACTCTTATCAATGCTTAGTAAATGTCCCCCTAAGTGTCTTATAATGCCAGCCGGTGTTTATTTATGTATTGATTGTATGAATATGTTTTTAGAAATTATGTCTTACTAAATAGTAAAATAATTTACATCCAGTTCTCTTGTCAGCGCTGTCTTGTTCCTATTTTTTTCAGATATACAGACAAATAAATTGGATGCACAATGCAATAGCAAAGGAAGACCTACAATAGACTCTCTCTATGATCAATCTCTCTGGCTCGCCATTTGTATTAAAAAGTAAAGATGTGCGGTTCTACAGAAATCTGAATCCACACGAATTTTGTGAATCCAAACTGAACCAAAACCTGGTCCGTATCATCCGAGGCGATCCAGTCCGAACTGAGTCCAGTTTCAGGTCTTCCTGTGGTTCGGAATTCAGATTTTAAATCTGAATTTCGGGCCTTGGATTGCAAAATGATATGATTTTAGCTGTTTTTATCATTTTTTTAAATCAATTTTTATCACTGATTAGCAAATTTGATGTGAACCAAAAATCGAATCTGAACCTTGAAGATGGTTTTGCCAAAACCAAAACACGATGGTGAAATAGAATCAAAGACAACACATGGGGGCAAACGCACATTTTTATTAAAAACGTCTGCAGCAGACATTGAATATATATGTGCTGCGGACAGCATGGCACAGCCCAGGATTCTATGGGGATGCGATGTGCCTGTACAGTATGCAGCAAGCTCTAGAAAGCGTAAATTCCCAGTGCTTGTGTCCGATAGGCAATGAACAGGTATCCACAGCACCATATAGGAAGAGAATCACAGGGCGCTGAACAGGGGCATTTCTACAGAGGAGAGGGCCCGTGTGCACCTCTGAGTGGGCCCCCTCAACTGCACGGCGCTGTAGACTCGGCATTGTGCCGGAGTCCACTGCGCATGCGCAGGTCTCCGGAAACATGGCGCCCGCCATGATCCGGAGACCAATTTGGCTACCATGCATGTGCGGTGGCCATTTTGGCAGCGATTTCTGGTGCGATCACAGCTCCCGGCGCTGGACTCCAGAAAGGTAAATATTAAAATGGGTGCGGTGTGGGCCCACCCCTGGACCCAGGGGCCCATGTGCACCGCACCCGTTGCACCCATTATAGAAACGCCAATGGTGCTGAGACCTGATTCCTACTTATCAGGTCCGGCGGAGCTGGTCTCCCAGGATAGTGGTGGCCAGGTGCAGGCCGGCACCAGCCGCATTGAAGTTCCCCGCTCTGTTGGCGGTCCCTTTCCCCAGCTACTGCGGGGACTGCCAGCATCTACTCTTATATTCTTCCCGATGGCTGCAGGTAGCTTTGGTTACAGGCAGGCTCCCATAGAGAAGCGTGCGCCGATTTGTTTGAAATCTAAAGGACCAGGCGCACCAAAAACATCACATTTTGCACCAAATTCAAACCTCCTCCCTACCAGAGGCTTAGCGAGGGTGGAACGGGTGGAGCTTGAGGTCCAGGTGCCGCTGGGGACAGAAGGCGCCGGCTCTCTGTAACAGAGCTGGGAGCCGGGATCTCGGGGTAGGAGGACATGACTGGAAGAGAGGGAAGGGGTGTCCAACACACTGCCTGCATGTTCCATGTCACTGATTGCAGTGCAGAGAGTCCAGTGCAGTGCAGTGTGATGTGTTAGGGAAGAGGGGAGGTTTGGAGGCCTGTTAGAAGAACCTTCCAGGCTGTCAGGTATCTGCATTCAGTGATATGAAACATGCAGGCAGTGTGGTGGCCACCCCTTCCCTTTCCACAGTCCTTTCCTTCTAACCACGGAGGCCCAGCCTGTCAATCACATAGAAGCTCCGCCCCTCCAGGCTAGAACGAGGAGCTTGTCTGCTGCTGCCCTCTTGGTTAGTATTAATGTGTATACTGTGTGTGTGTGTGTGTGTGTGTGTGTGTGTGTGTGTGTGTTTATGTCCGTATATACCATGTGTTTATCTGTATATGTCTATGTATGTGTTTATGTATGTATGTATGTGTGTGTGTAAATGTGTTTGTGTATAAATGTGTATATATGTCTGTGTGCATATGTGTGTGTGTTTATGTGTAATCATGTATATTTCTGTGTATATATGTGTGTATATGTGTGTGCTTATGTATGTCTGTGTGTATATGTCTGTGTATGTGTGTGTGTGTTTATGTACAGTATGTCTGTGTGTATATGGGTATGTCTGTGTATATCTGTGTGTATATTTGTGTGTTTGTGTGTCTGTATGTGCATATATCTGTGTGTATTTATTTATGTATGTGTGTGTGTGTGTGTGTGTGTGTATTTGTATATCTGTGTGTACATTTGTGTGTTTATGTGTGTATGTATATGTGCATATATCTGTGTATATGTGTGTGTTTATGTATGTATGTGACTAAATGTGTGTGAATCTATATATGTATGTGTGGTGGCGGTGGTGGTGGTGGTGGGTGGGGGCGCCGTGACATGACCCTGCTCGGGGTGTCATGTCTCCACGCTACGCCTCTCTCCCTACATAAAGAAGTCTCTTGACAGTATTCAGCGCCAGTGTTAGGCTTACTACCTGATCTTCAGTGTCTGTTCCTGTTGAGCTCCCTGCGTAGTTTCCTGTGTTCTGATCCGATCCAGATGACAATTCTCCTTGCCTTCCCCCATAGTATTGCTCTAGTGACTTCCTGCCTATTCTTCTAACCCACTTCTGCCTGTTTCCTGATACCACATCGTCTGTCTGGCTCTGACCCGTTTCTGTCAATTACGCTCAGTGGTGCAAGTAGAAAAGATGTCTTACAGGTACTGTGTGCGCGCGCCAAAGGCACGCGTGCCTAAAATGGGTGTGGCCAAATGTCATATGGGGCGTGGCCAATGAAAATGTGGGCGTGATACACATATGGGGGAGGGGCAGATACACATATGACCCCCACAGTGCCAGATACACGTTGCCCCACAGTGCCAGATACACGAATGCCCCACAGTGCCAGATACACGTTGCCCCACAGTGCCAGATACACGAATGCCCCACAGTGCCAGATACACGAATGCCCCACAGTGCCAGATATACATTGCCCCCCACAGTGCCAGATATACATTGCCCACAACAGTGCCAGATATACATTACCCACAACAGTGCCAGATATACATTGCCCCCCACAGTGCCAGGTATACATTGCCCCCCACAGTGCCAGATATACATTGCCCCCCACAGTGCCAGATATACATTGCCCGCCACAGTGCCAGATATACATTGCCCCCCACAGTGCCAGGTATACATTGCCCCCCACAGTGCCAGATATACATTGCCCCCCACAATGCCAGGTATACATTGCCCCCTACAGTGCCAGGTATACATTGCCCCCCACAGTGCCAGGTATACATTGCCCCCCACAGTGCCAGGTATACATTGCCCCCCACAGTGCCAGGTATTCGTGAAGCAGCAGCAGAATCCCCCCCCCCCCCTCCCCCCTTCCCTTCCCCTGCTCACCGCTGCTGCTGTCTTGTGTGAGCGGAGGAGAGCGCAGCCTGCGCCTCTCCTTCCCCTCAGTCTCCGGCGGGTGATTTCAATATTCAGCATCGATCCGTGAGCCAATCAAAGCTCCGCGAGCTCGGGCGGCGCTGATTTGAACGAAGACACTGAGGGGCAGGAGAGGCGCAGGCTGCGCTCTCCTCCCCTCACATCAGCGGTAGCAAGCGGCGGCCCGTCGGTGTGGGTACGGCGTACCCACGGCGAAATTCTTAAGGGTACGCCGTACCCACCCGTACCCGCATACTTGCACCGCTGATTACTCTCCAGTACACATCACAGTGACAAGTCTTGTTGCCCGCATGCTGCACATAACTGTTTAATCTGGCGTGGGTCTAAAGTAGAGATGTGCGGCGGACACTTTTTGGGTTTTGTGTTTAATCTGGATTTTCGTTCGTGTTTTGGATCTGTATTGGTTTTGCAAACACCAACCTTTCGGGTTTTGGTTTAGGATCTGGATTATTTAAAAACAACAACATAAAAACAGCTAAAATCACAGAATTTGGGGGTATTTTTGATTCTACAGTATTATTAACCTCAATAACAGTCATGTCCACTCATTTCCCGTCTATTCTTCACACCTCACAATATTATTTTTAGGCCAAAAGGTTGCACAGAGTTCGCTGGATGACTAAGCTAACAATGGGGCTAACAATGGGGCTGATGGAGCTGCACTCCAAAATAGGCCCACAGCACTTCCAGATCTTTTTGTTGCAGTATACAGGATAAACACTCCTTCTACTGCAGCATCCTAGGAAAGCCTCAAACTCCCCCAGTTTCCTCCCCCCCCCCCTCCACGTGCCCACCGGCGCATAGGTCAGTAAAATGCCGCCACCAGCATTGACAACTTGCATTTGACGGTGCGCGAGGTTGCACAAGTACCGCCCGGCACCTCAGCATCCAGACTGTGCACTAGCAGGAGCTCCATGAAAGCGGCCCTGTTTCGGCAGCAGGGTCCACTGATCCTCCTGACAGGTGAGGTGTCGGACCTGTCATCTGCTGGTTGCCTGGCTGCTGTGCTTTGGCCTCTAATACAGCAATGTAGCATGTTGTGCAGCAGCCTCTTCTACACACACACATATATATATATATATATATATATATATATATATAAACAATTTTTTAGTTAAACTCTAATATATAAATATCTAAGTATATATAAATGTCTATATATATGTATATATATATATATACATATACAGCTGTAGTAACTCCGGCACTCCACTGAAATAGCAGAATGAAAAATACTTGCTCCTGTGCCTTCCTACAGGGGGGTCACCCCGGAATAGTAGCAAATAAAAGAGGCGGCACTCGAAGTCAGCAAAAAACGTGAAATGTATTATCACAAGAGTGTTGACGTTTCGGGGACGTGCTCCCCTTCCTCAGAACAATTTAACAATGTGCAAAACTAACAATAAATACCCACTTACCCCGTGGACCTCCCACACCGTCGTGCGTCCCCAGTCACGATGTCCCGCACACTCCGGTGTACACTCACAGCTTCCGGCAGCGGGGCGGAAGTGACGTCGCCCGGCCCGGCATGGTGACCATGGCAACCCGCTGTCACGGCCCCCCGCTGGACTCCCGCGATGCCTTCTGCTCCCTCCAGCCTGGCGGAAATGACACACCGGGGCTCGGCTCGTAACCAGGGAAACGCTATACAAATAAAGATAAAAATACAAACAGTTCATTAAAATAACACACATTTGTGCATTAAACGTGAATATAAAAATTAGGCTGTTCTAACAAAACATATTTAAGAACAGGTATAGTGCAAAAGAAAAGACTTTAATACACACAGCAATTTTAAAAAAGAAAAAATTAAAAAAGATTTTTAAAAAAAACCTGCTGCTGTCGTTACGTGACTGATGTGCAGGAACATTCCCATGTCAGACCACTGAATGATATCTAACCATACTACCATCCATAACTGCCCAGACTATAACAATGTTACCGACCAATGTGGCCATGGACCCCTGGTCATGTGGATGTTATCTAAAAGACCAAAATGGCTCTTCACAGCCTAAACTTTATCCAAACAGATCCTGAACATCAATATGGCCAAGGCAACCCCACACAATAGCAAACCCGCCTACGCAAAAACTTGACGAAAAAGCAACTCATAACCAGTGAATAAGGCCTAATGTGTCATTCAGGCCCATAGTCTGTAGCTTAAAAATCCACCGGGACTCAAGTTGCAATAGCTTCTTCCCTCTATCTCCCCCTCTATTGGATTCAGGCACATGATCTATAATCCTGTGTCTCAGCATTGCCATGTTATGTTTAAATTCCAGGAAATGTCTGGCTACAGGTTGTTCTGCCACCCCCGTGTTCAGCGCATTACGTATGGCTTGTCGGTGTTGTGCCATGCGAGTTTTGAATTGGCACTCGGTCTTACCAACGTAGTAAGTGCCACACGGGCACATAATTACGTAAATAACAAATTTAGTACTACACGTTAAGGGCCACTTAATTGGAAATTTTTTACCCGAAAAGGGATGCGCGATCGTATTCCCGGGTGACATATATGTGCACGTGGTGCATCCCAGGCATTTATAACACCCATTCTTTCTCGATAAGAAGTGTGTAGCTGATGTTTTCATATTTGAGATATCGGTTTTCACCACAATATCCCGAATATTGCGCCCTCTAGTGTAGCTGGGCATGAGTTTCTTGTGGAATAACTTCGGAAGGTCAGTGTCAGAAGACACAATGGGCCAGTATTTCTTAGCAGCTTTACTCGTTCTGCCACTCACGGAGTTAAATTCATTAACCCATGTGACATCAGTGGTGACTGTGTTGGGCTTCTGGTTTGTATTGGACTTGAGGAGCCTGCTTCTATCCTGAACCAGAGCTTTTTTTCTGGCATTTTGCAACAGCAGAGATGGATATCCCCGCTGTCTAAATTTCTCTTCCATCTCGTCTAGCTGTTTGTCCCTCTCACTCTCGTCACTATTCACCCTACACACCCTTAAAAACTGTGAGTAGGGTAAACCTTTCCGAGTGGGGACCGGATGAAAGCTGTCATGGCGTAAGAGTGTATTGCGATCAGTGGGTTTAGAATAAAGTTTGGTCACAATCCGGCCTGCCACTAATCTGATATGGATATCGAGGAAACAAATTTCCTCTCTACTGGTGGTAAGGGTCAATTTAATCGGGCTGGGTGAATTATTGTGCCTACTCACAAGCCCACCCAGCTGTTCTTCCGTGCCACTCCACATGACAAACAGGTCGTCAATGTACCTATAGTACAGGAAAACCTGTTGGGCCACTTCTGTATTTTCAAAAAATAGACACCGTTCTACCTCCCACATATAGGAGTTTGCCAACGACGGGGCCACTGAGGACCCCATCGCACAGCCAGTTAGCTGTCTATAATATTTCCCGTCAAATAGAAAATAGTTATGTGTCAACGTAAATTCAAGTAGCAACAGAAAAAAATCAACATCTGGTCCCATATATAATGCATTGCCAACCAGTAACCTCTTAACCGCCTGTATCCCCGCCGCATGGGGAATACAGGTGTATAAGCTTGCCACGTCAAGCGTGGCCAAAACCAAACCCTCAGGCACAGAATCAATGGACAGAAATCTTTTTAACAACATATTAGAATCTCTGAGGTGAGTGAACGTCTGCTGGATGCACGGCTGTAAGTATGCATCCAAATATACAGCCAAGGGTTCACACAAAGACCCCCGTGCCGACACAATGGGTCTGCCCGGAGGTCTCTTGGCATCCTTGTGGATCTTGGGGATGGTGTACAAGATAGGATGTGAAGAGCCATTTTGGTCTTTTAGATAACATCCACATGACCAGGGGTCCATGGCCACATTGGTCGGTAACATTGTTATAGTCTGGGCAGTTATGGATGGTAGTATGGTTAGATATCATTCAGTGGTCTGACATGGGAATGTTCCTGCACATCAGTCACGTAACGACAGCAGCAGGTTTTTTTAAAAAATCTTTTTTAATTTTTTCTTTTTTAAAATTGCTGTGTGTATTAAAGTCTTTTCTTTTGCACTATACCTGTTCTTAAATATGTTTTGTTAGAACAGCCTAATTTTTATATTCACGTTTAATGCACAAATGTGTGTTATTTTAATGAACCGTTTGTATTTTTATCTTTATTTGTATAGCGTTTCCCTGGTTACGAGCCGAGCCCCGGTGTGTCATTTCCGCCAGGCTGGAGGGAGCAGAAGGCATCGCGGGAGTCCAGCGGGGGGCCGTGACAGCGGGTTGCCATGGTCACCATGCCAGGCTGGGCGACGTCACTTCCGCCCCGCCGCCGGAAGCTGTGAGTGTACACCGGAGTGTGCGGGACATCGTGACTGGGGACGCACGACTGTGTGGGAGGTCCACGGGGTAAGTGGGTATTTATTGTTGGTTTTGCACATTGTTAAATTGTTCTGAGGAAGGGGAGCACGTCCCCGAAACGTCAACACTCTTGTGATAATACATTTCACGTTTTTTGCTGACTTCGAGTGCCACCTCTTTTATTTGTTCCTATATATACATATATATATATATATATGCTAGGTGATTCATCGCACCCTACGGGCGGTCTTCACACCGTCGTAAGGGGCTACGCCCCCCTAACCCTTGCATGCCCTTGGGGTGTGCAATATTTTTATTATATGGAGTATTACCTCCAATCGGAATTGTGTGAGTGGTTAAATATTGCACGGACAAAGGGTGTGCAATGGTTAAGGGGTCGTAGCCCCTTGCAACGGTGTGAACAGCGCACGCAGGGCCTGATGAATCACCTAGTAGGTGCTGTATTTGGGGGAGCGGCGGGTGCAGGGAGACGCGGATGGGGGGGGTCCAGGGGTGCAGCGGGTGGGGAAGAAGCGGTTGCTTGGGTGCTGCGGGTGGGGGAGGGTCTGGTGCGGTGGTGTCACGGGTGGGGGAGGGGTGGGTGCTGTGGATGGGGGAGGGGGGCTGGGGCCACCCCGGGTGTGGGAGGAGCGGTTGCGAGGGGGCTGCGGATGGGGCCCAGAAGTACTGCGAGTGGGGGAGGGGCAGGTAATGCTTCTCCTGCTTCTCCTCCTGGAAGCAGCTATGCAGCTGTCCTCCCTTTGGCAGTGGCTCTCCCAGAGACTCGCACAGCAGCCAGTCACTATTGTTAGCGCTGGTGTGTCCCAAGTCCCAACGCGCCGCATTACAGGGAAGAAGATGCACTCAATAAACTACAGCTAATGCTTTGGCGCTAAGGCCTGCCGGGAGCTGTAGTTTATTTAGTGCATCTACTTTCCTGTAATGCGGCACGTTGGGACACTGGCGCTAACAATAGTGACTGGCTGGCAGAACTGACTGACTTGCTGAATCAATGTAAAAGGTGAGCGTGCTGTGCAGTGTCAGTGACACTGCACACACACTGCACTGCACAGCACTGTCACCTTTTACATTGATTCAGCGTCCAGACATTACCCTCCGCGATATCACCCACTCTATCCGTGACATTAGCCATCTCGGGGCTTCCAGGCCGGCAGCCCAGGTGCTGTGTTGCGGAGTCAGGGCCTCTGGGGATCTGGGCGCGGATGTGGCGGGGAGGCACTTCTGTGACATCACGCGCAGAAGAGGCTCCGGGGCTCAGAGAGTATGCGGCGCAGGGAGGGCTATGAAAGTCTTCCACTCATACTTGCCTACTAAAGTCCGGGAGGCTCCCGAAAATCGGGTGGCACTCCCAGCCCCCCGGGGAAGTGGTCAAATCTCCTGCATGGCGCTCACCCTCCGCCGCACTCCACCGCTCACCGCATGACACTGTCACAGTGGCATCCCATCACAAAGAAGGGGGGGGGTCGATGACGCGATTCATGTTAAATTGCATCATCGTAGCCCCGCCCCCTGCTTGGCAGTGCCAGTAATGTGGGCATTGTAAAGTGGGGGGCGGGGCTACGATGATGCAATCGCATCACCACACTCTGTACCGCCTTCTCCACGCCTCCTCCACGCCCCCCTCCTATATGATCAGGCTGCCCCCTCCCAAAGGGAGCAGCCACAATGTAGGCATGTATGCTTCCGCTGCGCCGCTTTCATACACATATATGCTGGTGGCCGGTTCCGATATGAATGGTCGACCATGTTATGGTCGACAGTCATTCGGTCGACCACTATTGGTCGACATTGGCATGGTTGACATGGACAAATGGTCAACACATGGAAGGTCGACACATGAAAAGGTCGACATGTTTTTTTTTTCCTCTCTTTTTTTGGTGTTGTTTTTTGCGTAAAGTGACGGGGAACCCCAATTAGTGCTCCGTGTCCCCTCACATGGCTCGCTTCGCACTCCATGCTTTAGGCAAGGTGCCTCGCTCTGCTACCGTTGCGCTCAGCACAGATTACCGTTCCCAATCGTTGTCCACGTGGATCGTAAAGTATGGAAAAGTTCCCCAAAAGAAAAAAATGTGAAAACTCATGTCGACTTTTCCATGTATCGACCTTCCATGTGTCGACCATTTTCATGTGTCGACCATGTGTCCATGTAGACCATGTCAATGTCGACCAATAGTGGTCGATCTAATGACTGTCGACCATAACATGGTCAACCATCCAAACGGATACCCCGGTGGCCACAGCAGCTTTTGTTCCACCTGCACCGCGGCTGGGGAGTGGGGATTGTTGATGCCGGAGGGGACAGGTGGACTGGCAGCAGGACATAGGACGCTGCAGTTAAAGGTTTTGCTGCAGATGCAGTGGCACACCCTCCAGCTGGACCTTTTTGGCAGGTACAGTACCTTTTTTTTATGGTCTGTACCGATTTTTGACTCTCCAGACTTCCATTAAAAGTATAGGAAAAGGGGCGTGACCACGCCACTGTACCCGTGCCCACACCCCCTTTTCGAATATGTATCAATGTTTATGTGTAAATTGTTGGAGGGTATGATGCTGTAGATGCAGTGGGCCTATTTTGGGGTGTGGACCTGGAGCTGCAGCTCCATCAGCCCGTTGTTATTCCTGCTCTGGGAACACACACCAGCCAAAGGGCAGAGCCTCCCATTGGATGTAACCTGTGTGGGAGGGCGTTTCTTGCCCAAATCAGCTGTGGACTGTGTGTTATAGATCTGCTGCTAACCCAATGAGAGCTCCTAGCCACGCCCAGCGTTATACACACAGGCACAGAGTAACAGATCTGGGCTATTATATAGGATATATTATATATTTATATACACATACATATTTATATACACATACATATTTATACATTAAGAATATTATAGTTTGCCTAAAAATATTTTATTAATAAATAAATATATATATAAATATTAGAGATGAGCGGGTTCGGTTCTCAGAGAACCGAACCCTACCGGACTTCACGCTCTGAGCCCGGTTCCGAGTCATGCTCGGGTTTTCCCGCCTGACTTGGAAACCCAAACGAGGAAAAACGCCATCAGCCCGCTGTTGGATTCTCGTGGGATTTGGATTCCATATAAGGAGCCGCGCGTCGCGGCCATTTTCACTCCAGTCTTAGAGAGTGTATTGAGAGGATGTGTCCTCAGTGTCTGTGTGAGCGTGAAAGTGGGGTGGCGATTCTTGTGCTGTGTTGTGCTGCTCAGTCCGGTCCAGTGTAGTCAGTGTATTATGCTGCATCAGTCCAGCCTGTCACAGTGTTGGTGTCCTATGCTGCAATATGTCCCCAGTGCTGCTGGCTGCTGTATAAGTCCCTTGCATTTTTGCTGTGTTGTCTTGCATCAGACCAGGGGTAGTGTCTCTCTTGTGCAGCATCAGTCCAGTGACCAGTCACAGTGGTGGTGTCCTCTGCTGCCATATATCCAGTGTAGCTGTATAAGTCCCTTTCAGTTGTGCTGTGCTGTACTGCATCAGACCAGTGGTAGTGTCCTGGCCATCAGTCATTCCAGTGACGAGGCAGTCACAGTGGTATACGCTGCTGCTGTATGTTCACTGCTGCCGTATAATAATAACAACAACAACAACAAGAAGTCCATTACAGTGTTGTTGTGTTGTGCTGCATCAGACCAGTGGTAGTGTCCTGGCCATTAGTCATTCCAGTGACGAGGCAGTCACAGTGGTATACGCTGCTGCTATATGTCCACTGCTGCCATATTATAATAATAATAATAATAATAACAACAACAACAACAACAAGTCCCTTACAGTGTTGTTGTGTTGCGCTGCATCAGACCAGTGGTAGTGTCCTGGCCTTCAGTCATTCCAGTCATTCCTGTGCCGCATATTGTCTTATATAACTTCCAAAAAATAATGGAGAACAACATTTTGGAGGATAAAATAGGGAAAGATCAAGAACCACTTACTCCTAGTGCTGAAGCTGTTGCCACTAGCGATGACACAGACGATGAAATGCCATCAACGTTGTCTGCCAAGGCCGATGCACAATGTGATAGTAGAGGGCATGTAAAATCCAAAAAGCCAAAGTTCAGTAAAAAGACCCCAAAAAATAATTTAAATGGTCTGAGGAGAAACATAAACTTGCCAATATGCCATTGTCGACAGGGAGTTGCAAGGAACGGCTGAGGCCCTGGCCTATGTTCATGGCTAGTGGTTCAGCTTCACATGACGATGGAAGCCCTCATCCTCCCGCTAGAAAAATTAAAAGAGTTAAGCTGGAAAAAGCACAGAAAAGAACTGTGCGTTCTGAGATGGTATCACAAATACCCAAGAAGAATCCAAGTGTGTTGGTGGTTGCGATGCCTGACCTTCCCAACACTGGACGGGAAGAGGTGGCTCCTTCCACCATTTGCACGCCCCCTGCAAGTGCTTGTAGGAGCACCCACAGTCCAGTTCCTGATATTGAAATTGAAGTTGTCACTGTTGAAATACACCAGGATGAGGATATGGGTGTTGCTGGCGCTGAGGAGGAAGTTGACGACGAGGATTCTGATGGTGATGTGGTTTGTTTAAGTCAGGCACCAGGGGAGACACCTGTTGTCCGTGGGATAAAGAAGCCCATTGTGATGCCTGGGCAAACTACCAAAAAAGCCACCTCTTCGGTGTGGAATTATTTCTACACATATCCGGACAACAGGTGACACGCCATCTGTTGCCTTTGTCAATCTGTAATAAGTAGGGGTAAGGATGTTAACCACCTAGGAACATCCTCCCTTATACGTCACCTGCAACGCATTCATCATAAGTCAGTGTCAAGTTGTTAAACTTTGGGTAAGAGCATAAGCAGTCCACTGACACCTAAATCCCTTCTTCCTCTTGTACCCAAGCTCCTGCAAGCCACACCACCAACTCCCTCAACGTCAACTTCCTTCTCAGTCAGGAACGTCAGTAGTCCTGCAGGCCATGTCACTGGCAAGACTGAGGAGTCCTCTCCTAACCGGGGATTCCTCTGGAGGATCCTTGAGTGGTACGCCTACTGCTGCTGTTGCTGCCGCTGCTGTTGTTGCTGCTGGGAATCGATCATCATCCCAGAGGGGAAGTCAGAAGACCACTTGTACTACTTCCAGTAAGCAATTGACTGCCCAACAGTCCTTTGTGAGGAAGATGAAATATGACAGCAGTCATCCTTTTGCAAAGCCGATAACTGAGGCCTTGACAGCTATGTTGATGTTAGACGTGCGTACAGTATCCGCCATTAGTTCAGTGGAACTTAGAGAATTGTTTGAGGCACTGTTTCCCCGGTATCAAATCCCATCTAGGCTCCACTTCTCTAGGCAGGCGATACCGAGAATGTACACAGACGGCAGAAAAACAGTCACCAGTGTCCTACAAAATGCAGTTGTATCCAGTGTCCACTTAACCACGGACATGTGGACAAGTGGAACAGGGCAGACTAAGGACTATTTGACTGTAACAGCCCACTGGGTAGATGTATGGCCTCCCGCAGCAACAACAGCAGCGGCACCAGTATCAGCATCTCGCAAATACCAACTCGTTTCTAGGCAGGCTACGCTATATATTACCACTTTCCGTAAGAGGCACACAGCTGACAACCTCTTACGGAAACTGAGGAACATTATTGCAGAATGGCTTAGTCCAATCGCACTCTCCTGGGGATCTGTGATATCGGACAACGCCACCAATATTGTGCGTGCATTACATCTGGGCAAATTCCAACATGTCCCATGTATTGCACATACAATTCATTTGGTGGTGCAGAACTTTTTGAAAAATGACACGGGTGTGCAGGAGATGCTGTTGGTGGCCCAAAAAATTGCTGCCCACTTTCTGCATTTTGCCACTGCGTGCCGAAGCCTGGTGCGCCAGAAAACACTCCTGAACCTGCCCTGCCATAATCTGAAGCAAGAGGTGGTAATGAGGTGGAATTCAACACTCTATATGATTCAGAGAATGGAGAAGCAGCAAAAGGCCATTCAAGCCTATACATCCACCTACGATATAGGCAAAGGATGGGGAATGCACCAGACTCAAGGGCAGTAGAGAATGATTTCCGTCTTGTGCAAGGTTCTCTAACCCTTCGAACTTGCCACACGTGAAGTCAGTTCAGACACTGCCAGCTTGAGTCAGGTCATTCCCCTCATCAGGCTTTTGCAGAAGCAGCTGGATAAATTGAAGGAGGAGCTAAGACGGAGCGATTCCACAAAGTATGTGGGACTTGTGGATGGAGCCCTTCATTCGCTTTTCCATTATTCAAGGGTGGTCAATCTGTTGAAATCAGAGCACTACATTTTGGCCACTGTGCTCGATCCTAGGTTTAAAGAATACGTTGTATCTCTCTTTCTAGCAGACACAAGTGTGCAGAGGTGCAAAGACCTGCTGGTTAGTAAATTGTCAACTCAAGCGGAACGAGACCCGTCAACAACTCGTCCTTCAATATCTCCCGCCACTGGGGCTGCAAGGAACAGGATAAGATTTCCTAGCCCACCCACTGGCGGTGATGCAGGGCAATCAGGAGCGAAAGCTGACATCTGGTCCAGACTGAAGGACCTGCCAACGATTATTGACATGTCTGCTGTCACTGCATATGATTCTGTCACCCTTGAAAGAATGGTGGAGGATTATATGAGTGACAGCATTCAAGTAGGTATGTCAGACAGTCCGTATATATACTGGCAGGAAAAAGAGGCAATTTGGATGCCCTTGCACAAACTGGCTTTATTTTACCTAAGTGCCCCCCCTCCAGTGTGTACTCCGAAAGAGTGTTTAGTCAGCCGGCAACCTTGTCAGCGATCGGCGTAGGAGGTTACTTCCACTAAACATGGAGAAAATGATGTTCATCAAAATGAATTATAAATTCCTCCGGGAAGACCTTTATCAGCAATTGCCTCCAGAAAGTACACAGGGACCTGTGATGGTGGATTCCAGTGGGGACAAATTAATACTCTGTGAGGAGGAGGAGGATGTACACACTGAAAGGGGTGAGGAATCAGAGGATGAGGATGAGGTCGACATCTTGCCTCTGTAGAGCCAGTTTGTGCAAGGAGAGATTGATTGCTTCTTTTTTGGTGGGGGCCCAAACAAACCAAAAATTTCAGCCACAGTCGTGTGGCAGACCCTGACGCTGAAATGATTGGTTTGTTAAAGTGTGCATGTCCTGTTTATACAACATAAGGACAATTCCATCTTGCACCTCTTTTTCTTCTTTGCATCATGTGCTGTTTGGAGACTGGTTTTTTAAACTGCCATCCTGTCTGACACTGCCATACTACTCCAGGGGTACTGCCGTATAAGTCATGGGGTACTGCCTTATAAGTCCAGTCCAGTGATGCTGTCTTGTGCTGCATCAGTTCAGTGGTGGTGTCTTGTGCTGCAATAAGTCCAGTGGTGGTGTCCTGTGCTGTATATTATTTACTCCAAATAAAAGGGTTATATACCTTACTTATATTATTATCCAAATAATTTTTACACGGTTTGCCCTGTGTGGTGTAGGGTACGCTCGCCTGTGCTGCATGTTATTATAATAGCTCCAACTAAGTTATTATCCAATTTAATTTTACAGGCTTTGCCGTGTGTGTGTGTGTGGTTTAGGGGTACGCTCTCCTGTGCCACCAATATTGTGCATGTATTACATTCGGGCAAACTCCAGCACGTGTCATGTTGTTTATGCCGCACACTTGTGTCCAGTGCCGTTTCTAGCGGCGGGCAAGCCGTGCAATCGCACGGGGCGCCCGCCGCGGCACTTTGTGTGTCCATAATCTCCTCTCCTCCCTCTTCCCGAGCGCTCCTGCTCGGGGGGCGGAGTTTCGCGGAATGACGCGTTTGCGTCGTGACGTCACGACGCAAACGCGTCATTCCGCGAAGCCCCGCCCCCCGAGCAGGAGCGCTCAGGGAGAGGGAGGAGAGGAGATTAGCCTGGAAGGAGGAGGCGGCCGGCACGAGGGACGTGAGGCGGCGGGACCCGAAGAGCGGGAAGATGTAAGTATTATCTCTATCTTTCTCTCTCTCCCCCTTCCTCCCCCCCCACTTGACACCTGCCTGCCGCACTGTGTAAAATGGGGATACCTGCCTGCCGCACTGTGTAAAATGGGGATACCTGCCTGCCGCAGTGTGTAAAATGGGGATACCTGCCTGCCGCACTGTGTAAAATGGGGATACCTGCCTGCCGCACTGTGTCAAATGGGGATACCTGCCTTCCGCACTGTGTAAAATGGGGATATCTGCCTTCCGCACTGTGTAAAATGGGGGCACCTGCCTGCGTACTGTGTAAAATGGGGATATCTGCCTGCCGCACTGTGTAAAATGGGGGCACCTGTCTGCGTACTGTGTAAAATGGGGATATCTGCCTGCCATACTGTGTAAAATGGTGATACCTGCCTGCCGCACTGTGTAAAATGGAGATATCTGCCTGCCACACTGTGTAAAATGGGGACACCTGCCTGCCGTACTGTGTAAAATGGGGGCACATGCCTGACGCGCTGTGTAAAATGGGGATACCTGCCTGCCGCACTGTGTAAAATGGGGATACCTGCCTGCCGCACTTTGTAAAATGGGGGCACCTGCCTGCGTACTGTGTAAAATGGGGATATCTGCCTGCCGTACTGTGTAAAATGGGGATACCTGCCTGCCGCACTGTGTAAAATGGGGGCACCTGCCTGCGTACTGTGTAAAATGGGGATATCTGCCTGCCGCACTTTGTAAAATGGGGACACCTGCCTGCCGTGCTGTGTAAAAAGGGGATATCTGCCTGCCGTACTGTGTAAAATGGGGATACCTGCCTGCCGCACTTTGTAAAATGGGGGCACCTGCCTGCGTACTGTGTAAAATGGGGATATCTGCCTACCGTACTGTGTAAAATGGGGATACCTGCCTGCCGCACTGTGTAAAATCAAATGGGGATACCTGCCTGCCACACTTTGTAAAATGGGGACACCTGCCTGCCGTGCTGTGTAAAATGGGGACACCTGCCTGCCGCGCTGTGTAAAATGGGGACACTTGCCTGCTGTAATGTGTAAAATGGGGACTTTTTTTATTTTTATTCTTTTCCCCCTGTGGTGGGCGTGATGATATCAGACGAGGCCACGCCCACTTGAATGAGACCACACCCATTTTTATCAGGCCACACACCCTTGTCGGGAGCGCACGCGCCTCTGGCGCGCGCATGCTTTTTCTTTTTATAGCTATATGGGGGGGGGGGGGGCGCATTTTGGAATCTCGCACTGGGAGCCAAATTGTCTAGAAACGGCCCTGCTTGTGTCGCTTAGCATAGTCACACAGCTACCTCATTGCACCTCTTTTTCTTCTTTGCATGATGTGCTGTTTGGGGGCTAGTTTTTTTTAAGTGCCATCCTGTCTGCCATTGCAGTGCCACTCCTAGATAGGCCAGGTGTATGTGCCGCACACTTGTGTCGCTTAGCTTAGCCATACAGCTACCTAATTGCACCTCTTTTTCTTCTTTGCATCATGTGGTGTTTGGGGCCTATTTTTTAAATCTGACATCCTGTCTGCCACTGCAGTGCCACTCCTAGATGGGCCAGGTTATTGTGCCGCACACTTGTGTCGCTTAGCTTATTCATACAGCCACCTCGGTGCAACCTTTTGGCCTAAAAACAATATTGTGAGATGTTCAGAATAGACTGGAAATGAGTGGAAATGAATGTTATTGAGGTCAATAATACTGTAGGATCAAAATTACCCCCAAATTCTGTGATTTTAGCTGTTTTTATGTTTTTTTCAAAAATCATCCAGATCCAAAACCAAAACCAAAACATGAAAGGGTGGTTTTGGCAAAACCAATCCAGATCCAAAACACGAGCATGGAACCAGAACCAAAACCAAAACACAAAACACGAAAAGTGCCCGCCGCACATCTCTATTAAATACTGTATACATAAACAGTATTTGTGTTTATATGTAGGGATGGTTTTGCAGGAGGTTTGAGGTCGAGTGTGGTTGTAGGGGGGCCACAGAAACATCAGTGAAGTGGGTGGGTCCCAAGATTTCTGTTGACGGCTCTGTCTAGGTTGTGCTGAATGGCAATAGACCAGCGATGTATGAAACCCAAAAGAATGAGGGTAGTGGATTTGGTGGCAGGATCCATTTTACATTTTAAGCCAATCAAAATCATTATCCTGAATGCTTAGGGACGTATATTTGAATTTCCAACACAGCTTAATGAAGCCCAATACTCACGCTGGGTACAGTTTATATTTATGAAGCGATAGGGTATTGCTTTTAGATAAGCTAAAGGCTGCATAAGCCTGAGGCCATATAAGAGATCAACGTTTTTGTGATTGATTGTTTAAATGACTAAGCAGTTGCTAGGCAGATCAGTTTTCCCTGTTGGTTTTTTCCTATTGGATTAGAAGGTTGTGCATCAAGATTAATAGGAGGGTCTTAGGATAGTATATAGGTGGGGGCCATTTTCCTAGACTTCCTCTTGCCATTCATTGTATGGCCCAGGAAGGATAAGTATATCATTACTTATATAATTTGTTTATTCATTGTTGTTATTCATTGTTTATTCATTGCAGTGCATTTTACCCCCTTTGCTCCCCCCTTTTTGCTGCTGATTTTGCCTGTTAGGTGCCAGGGTATTTGCGGCTGTGTCTCCCCCCCTCCTAGCATGCCGCGGCCTAGGCGTTCTGCCCCTCCCCCTCGACGCCTCGTGGAGGCTGGGGGCACCCCCCGCTCCCATTCCCCTAGTGCTGGGCCCCGGGGACTGTTTCCTGCTGCTGCGGATGGGCGGCGGGGGCGGGCAGTGACGACCTGCTGCCCGGCCAGCCGGAGACGGGCGGCCAGCGGGCGCTCTGCACGTGGCGCCGGGACGCGCGGCCCGGCCGGGCCGCGGTCGCCGACGCTCCCAGCAGCCCAGGCTTCGGCGCCGCCTCCATCACACGGCGCGCTGATCAGCGCCGGGCCTCCTCTGCCTTCCCCGCGAGCGGCTCTCGGCGGCAGCTCGGGTGCCCACGTGGTGCCGGGCGGCCGCGGCCGGGCTGCAAGCGGTGAGGGGGGCCGGTGCGCAGGTGGGGGTTATGAGACTGGGACAGCGGGGAGAGGTCCCCGCTGTACACAGAACGCTGCAGGACCCAATTGCTCCCCTATCAGTCGTGGGGCCTATAGCGCCCAGGTATTTAATTGGGGATGGGGGGTCGTCTAACTCTGGGGTGGCTGGGGCGGGGGACGTAGCAGTGACTGCTGCTGCGCCCGCCCCGGCTTCGGTGACGGGACGAGATTTCACGGATGTGAACCCGGCACCGGGGGCCTGGTTTATGGGCCCCTGGTCGTCAGGCGCGCCGCCGCCCGTGGCGGCATCCCCATTCGTCGGGTTTCAACCCCCCCCCCCCCCCCGTACTGCCGGGGGCATTGCAGTTAGTGGCGACACAGGCGTCCATCGCTGCGTCTTACCATACACCCGGCTCTGCTCCTTCTTTCACAGCTCAGCAAGGCTTCACGGGGAGCCAGTCCTTCCCCGGGGGTTTTCCGTGGCCTCTGGCGCCGGCGTTCTCCTTAGCGGCCAGCATGCCCTCCATGGGCTTCACGGTGGCGTCCGGCCCACAATTTTCCCCGCACATAGCCGGCGCGGGGGCCTGCGTACAGACCACATGGTCGGTCGGCGGCCCCCGAGTCACGGTGCCCCTCCCTGCCTTTGCGGGCTTGCAATCGGGGCAGTCACTGGTCGGTGGGAGTCAGGTAGCGCAGGGTTGGCCACCCCTCCCGGTACCCCCTCAGTTCCTTCCGATGTCATCCGGATGGGCGGGGGCAAGTGGCTACACGCCGCATACTGCATGGCGGCCTTCTTACCCCGCGGGTTTCGGGGGCGGGGCTGCCTGCACGCAATCAGTCGGGTACGCCTCGGTTGGGGGTCCCCCCCTGCAGCTTCCCGCCGGCCCGTCGCCGCGGAGCGGCTGGGCGGGGCCTCCTCCCCCGCAGGTTCAACCCATGGTTAATGATGTTTTGGTCTCCTCTGCGCCTGTTGTCCCCTCTGTTTCTCCCTTACAGGTTCCGGCTAGTTCCGGGGCTACGCCCGGCAGGAGGCGAGAGTCGCGGACGGCCGCGGCGTCGACGGGGGAGGTGCGGCCACCAGCGGAGGCGGGTGCAGCGGACGACGCGGTTCCGGGTCCTTCTAACACAGGTGAGCTGACCCTTCCTTTACACATTTCAACCTGTAGTTCCTCATCCTCCAGCAGTGTTTCGTCCGGTTCTCCGCGGCGCCCGCGTAAATTGGCTAGACTCATTGCGCGGCGTATGGCAAAGGAAGCACATAAGGCGGCCGCGCCTGTGCCGGTGGTCCCTCTTGACCCCCCCCGTTATGGGGAGATGGTACATTGTGCCAACACTGCAGTTACACGGGGGGTTCGTAAGCGCATGCGAGAAAAAATCCGGAAGGGGAAGTACGTAGACATATTCACCCTTACGGAGGAAATGCGACAGGGTTTTGACGCAGCCAAGAAGCCGGGTGGTATTGGGGAAAATGCGTTTCGCAATTTTCACCAGTGGTTGCGTGGTTTTTTGGTTTTCACGGCTTGATACACGGAATCGCGTCCCTCAGAGTATGCCAACTTAGTTAAATATTTGTTTTTGGTACACGACATGTACTTAAAATCCAAGGGTTCCGCTTGGCGGGATTACGACGAGAAGTTCCGTCGCAATCAGGATGGTAACCCCATCCTGCCCGCGGGTTTTAAGGATGTCGAGGTGTGGTTGGAGGTCACGCAGCAGGTCAAGCTCACCCCGGACGTCACGGTCAAGAAGCCCGGGGCGGCCGGGGCTGCGGGGTCCCGCTTGTTAGGGAAAGGCAAGTGCTTTGCCTATAATGACGGCAAATGCGTCAAAGGAGCGAGTTGTCGTTTTCGCCACTCATGTAAGCTGTGCGGGGCGAGTCACTCGGCCAAGGATTGCACCTCGGCGGCAAGCGGTAAGCCCGCCACTTCCGCCGAGGCCGGGGGAGTTGGCAAGTAAGGCCTTCTCCCCGATTCTAGTTCCCGAATTGCAGCGCTGGCTTAGCTTGTACCCCGATGAGGCGGCGGCGTCGTTCCTCTTGGAGGGCTTTCGGCACGGTTTTCGTTTACCCATTTCGGATTCGGTGCATGTGGTGGCGCGCCAGAATTTGAGATCGGCTCGCGAATTCCCGCAGGAGGTCCAGCGGAAAGTGGACGGGGAGATTGGCCTGGGGCGCATGGCTGGGCCCTACGCCTTTCCCCCGCTGCTCTCCTTGTGCATTTCCCCAGTAGGGGTGGTGCCCAAGAAGGCCGCGGGCAAGTTTCGCTTAATACAGCACTTGTCACACCCTCCGGGTGCGTCGGTCAACGACGCTATTTCGGAGGCAAAGTGCAGGGTACGTTATCAGTCTTGTGATGACGCGCTGCGCTTGGTGCAGGATTGTGGTCCGGGGGGTCTGTTGGCAAAATTGGACGTGGAGTCGGCCTTTCGCCTACTCCCGCTGCACCCAGATTCCTTGCGGTTTCTTGGTTTCAAACTAGGGGGAGAATTTTACGTGGATCGGTGTCTCCCCATGGGTTGCTCTGTCTCCTGTGCCTACTTTGAGTGTTTTAGCACATTTTTGCACTGGTGCGTCCAGACCGCCTCCGGCCAACCGGGGGTGGCTCACTACCTGGACGACTTTCTCTTTGTGGGGCCGGGGGACAGTTCGGTCTGTGGGGACATTCTGTCGGTGGCCAGGGCATTATTCAGCGCTTTAGGGGTGCCTGTCGCGCAAGACAAGTGCGAGGGCCCTTGCACTTGTCTTAGCTATTTAGGTATCGAAATTGACACGGTGGGGGGTTGCTGTCGCCTGCCCGAGGATAAAGTGCGTAAGCTGTTGGGTTTAATTACTGACTGTTTAGGCAAACGCAGGGTTCGGCTTAAGCAAGTGCAGTCCTTGCTGGGCTCTCTCAATTTTGCGTGCCGGATTATCCCCATGGGTAGGATTTTCTGTCGCAAACTCGAGCGGGCCACGGCGGGGACGGTCCGGCAGAATCACACCGTGTACCTTTCCCGCGAGATCAGAGATGATTTGCGGATCTGGGTCACTTTCCTGGTGTCCTTCAACAGGGAAGTTTTGTGGCCCGAGCCTTGTTGTTCCAGTAAGCAGCTGCAATTGTTCACGGATGCCTCAGGCAGTCGAGGGTTTGGCGCGTTTTTTGCGGGCGCATGGTGCGTTGCGGCTTGGCCGGCCTCTTGGGTAACGCGTGGATTTACCAAGAACCTTCTTTTGCTGGAATTGTTCCCGATCATAGTGGCGCTTGAATTATGGGCCTGCCAGTTCGCAAATAAGGACATCTTGTTTCTTTGCGACAACTTGGGGGTGGTACATGCGATTAATAATCAGCGTTCCTCCTCGCCGCAGGCGCTGAGGCTGCTACGGCATCTAGTGTTGGTTTGCTTGCAACGCAATATTAATTTCAGGGCCCGCCACGTTCCTGGAGTTGACAATGGAATTGCGGATACATTGTCTCGGTTCCAGTTTGACAAATTCAGGACGTTGGTTCCGGAAGCGGCGGCGGAGGGGTTACAGTGCCCAACTTCTGTCTGGCAGATGGTCGAGTCGGGTTAACCGCTTTAGCCAGGTGTGCTCTGGCTCCCTCCACTCTACGAGCGTATGATGCAGCCTGGCGGGATTGGTCGGTCTTTCAGAGTAGGTACGGGGTAGCAGGTGAGTCCTCGGCCGACGCCCTGTTGACCTTTGTTTGGGAACATTACCAAAGCGGTAGGTCAAAAGCGGCCATGGCAACTGCCCTTGCGGGCATTTCTTTTCACTCGCGGCTCCACGGGATGACGGACCCCACGGGGTCGTTTGTCCTTTCCAGAGCGCTGAAAGGTTGGGCCAGGTTGCGCCCGGCGCCTGCGGACTCACGTAGGCCCATAACGTTGCAGCTTCTAACAAATTTACTGCGGGTGCTGCCTCAAATTGCGTCCTCGGAATTCGAGGTCGCATTGTTTAGCTGTGCGTATGCCCTGGCCTTTTTCGGGGCTTTCCGGGTGAGCGAGTTGGTGGCATGCAGCAAGGCGTCTCGGGAGTCGGGTTTGCTTTACGAAAATGTGCGATTGCAGGAGGGCCTGTTGCTCTGTAGGATTGTGCGATCCAAGACAGATCAAACAGGTCGGGGGCGCTGGTTGTCCTTGGAGGCTCAGGAGGAATCGGGTGTTTGCCCGCTAAGGTTGACGCAAGAGTATGTGCGGTTGAGGCCTCCGGGGGGCACCCAGCTGCTGGTGCACGCGCAGGTTGACCCTCTGACAAAGTTTCAATTTGCTTCTGTGTTCAAGAAATGTTTAGCGGCGTTGGGCTTGCAGGAGGCGGACTTCGGTACCCATTCCTTTCGGATTGGGGCGGATACCCATGCGGCGGCTACAGGTTCATCACCTGCGGCTATTAGGGAGCTGGGCCGTTGGAAGTCGGCCTCCTATAAGTCCTATGTCCGTTTAGATAAGTTATAGGTGCGCCTGTTGCGCTAACCCAAAAACGTGTTTACTCGTCGGTTTTTGAACGCTTACCGTTCAGGAATCGAGGGTGTGAAGTGAATTTTTAAAATTTTTCCTCCGAGGGGGCCTAATTTCAATTGGCTGTTCTATCAAGGTCCACGGGAGGTTTTTTGATTTTTCTCCTTCACTTGGGTTCAATTTTGTTACGTTGTGCTTTATGTATGGATTATGTTCATAATCTGATGTTAGGATATTTTTTTTTGCAGCTGTCATCAATTTTGGGGACCATGTATGGCTGGTTGGTCATTCCTATATTTTTTGGGCGGCAAAGCATCCCATGGCATCTAGGGCGACTGAGGTTTTTGGGTCCAGGCAATTGAGATGGTTAGGTGTGCGAGGTATGTTATGGGGTGATTTGTTGCGGGTCCTTTTTTCTCGGGAGCGCCGCTGGGGTCGCCCTAGTTGTATCGTCATTCATTTGGGTGGTAATGATCTAGGTCGAGTTAAGGGCATAGATTTGATTCTGTCCGTTAAGGCGGATTTGGTGGCGATCCGGTGTCACTGGCCAGGAGTCTGCATTGTTTGGTCGGAGATGGTGCCCCGATTCCATTGGCGTGGTGCGGTGCGTTTCTCGGCGCTGGAGAAAGCACGCAAAAAGGTGAATTCGGCGGTGTCTCTTTTTGTTAAGGCCATAGGTGGAGTGGCGATCAGGCATCCTCTACTGGTGCTAAGGAACAGGCAGTTTTACAAGGACGATGGGGTTCATCTTTCTCCGGAGGGAGTGCAGTTTTTCCTGGAGGATATTTTTGGTCTTTTTCGGTAGGGCTATTTAGTTTCCTTAGTTGGTTAATGTTGTGGTTGCGGATGGCGGTGGCGGTTTGGTAAACCTTGGTGGCGGGAAGTCGCTGCTAACCAGCTGTCACACAGGCATAAGTGGTCATTGTGGGGCTCCCTCTTTAGAAGGACGGCAGGTGTGTCCTTTTCTTGCGGTTGGACATTTAGACGTTCCCCTGCGGGAACCGAACGTTTGCCAGAGAAAGAGGGGTAAGGCCAGCACAATGCGGGTTATGCGGGAAGGAGGCGGGGTATGTGTACTCCTCTCCTTGGTTTGGTGGTTTTCATCTAGGTGACTGGTGCTGGTGTTTGGCAGTGACTTTCTGTTTGCCATCCTCCAAACTAAATTTAAATCTATATTCAAAATCAATTCTAATTCGATTACAATTATAGTTTAAAGAGTTGGTCAGCGATTAATAAACATCGTCTGACCTTTAACTCCAGCTACTGTGTCCGTGTCTTTATTTCAGTGTGTGGTGTTGTTAATTTAGTGATAAGCTAGCTTAAAGAAAAGGTTTATGTAATCACAATAAAGTTATGAGCGCCTTAGATAAGCTAAAGGCTGCATAAGCCTGAGGCCATATAAGAGATCAACGTTTTTGTGATTGATTGTTTAAATGACTAAGCAGTTGCTAGGCAGATCAGTTTTCCCTGTTGGTTTTTTCCTATTGGATTAGAAGGTTGTGCATCAAGATTAATAGGAGGGTCTTAGGATAGTATATAGGTGGGGGCCATTTTCCTAGACTTCCTCTTGCCATTCATTGTATGCCCGCCCGCCCTCCCGGATTTCGGCTACGTTTTTTGTTATTGCAGTGGGCTATTGAAAGCCAGATTGGCGGGAAGTCGCTGCCAACCAGCTGTCACACAGGCATAAGTGGTCATTGTGGGGCTCCCTCTTTAGAAGGACGGCAGGTGTGTCCTTTTCTTGCGGTTGGACATTTAGACGTTCCCCTGCGGGAACCGAACGTTTGCCAGAGAAAGAGGGGTAAGGCCAGCACAATGCGGGTTATGCGGGAAGGAGGCGGGGTATGTGTACTCCCCTCCTTGGTTTGGTGGTTTTCATCTAGGTGACTGGTGCTGGTGTTTGGCAGTGACTTTCTGTTTGCCATCCTCCAAACTAAATTTAAATCTATATTCAAAATCAATTCTAATTCGATTACAATTATAGTTTAAAGAGTTGGTCAGCGATTAATAAACATCGTCTGACCTTTAACTCCAGCTACTGTGTCCGTGTCTTTATTTCAGTGTGTGGTGTTGTTAATTTAGTGATAAGCTAGCTTAAAGAAAAGGTTTATGTAATCACAATAAAGTTATGAGCGCCTTATGTGTGTTTTGGAATGTAGCAACTATCCTGCTTAAATGCTGATTAAAGGAAATCTATACACTGCAGTAGCAAGAAAATAATTTGTTAAATTCCTTCAGGGTACATAGACATTAACAGTTACAAACGCAGATGTCTCAGCAATCCATACGCATTTAGATGAATTGCTAGCTACTTGTCATTTGATGCATTTGAACATTTAAGTAAAAACGTTAACCCGGTGGCCATGAATGCTTTACCAAAATGTAAGAGTTGAAGAAGAATTTCACTGAAATCTGCATTAGAGTGCCCTGATTATTAGGTTCCATTTTATTCACCAAGTGCTGTACCCTACCCTAACCCTCCCTTTTAGGTGCCCAACAGTAATCACCCCCCTCCCTCCCCTCCCCCCCTGCAGCCTAACACAACCCCCCCCCCCGGATGGTGTTTAAACCTAACCCCGCCCCCCCTTCCTGCACCCTAAATCTACCCCCCTTCCCCTCCCACAGCCTAAAGGCCCATACACACTTGACGATAAAATGAGCGACGTCGTTCATTTCATTCCAGCCCTCATCAACGACGTCGCTCATTATATCGTCAAGTGTGTATGCATCCAACGACCACCGATGCGCGGCCCCGCGGGACGTTAACGACCCTCGCTTATCTGTGGAGCATGTATGTTCAATTTCCACTATGGTCGTTACCGACCAGAGACGTCGTTGAATGTGTATGGTGTGAACGACCAACGACCAAGCCACTGTTCACCAGCCCTGTTCCCAGCTCATTATTTTAATAAACTGTTCAGCTTGGATGCTTCAACGATGAATGGTCTTTGGTCGTTGGTCTTTGGTCTTTGGTCGTTGGTAGTGCTCATGTCGTTTGCTCAGCTGTTCAAGGGAAGTTCAAGGGAAGTCGTTAACGACGTGTGCATCGTCAAGTGTGTATGGGCCTTTATCCTAACCCTCCCCGGAAGCGACTAACCCCCCGGGGTTTGCCTAAACCTAACCTCCCCGTCCCCCGATCCCCAGCGTAGTATTTACCCAGTCCGCTGTATATACAATCAGGAATCTGTTGGTCTGGAGCGAGGCACCTGTGTTTTGTCCCTTTTCGGGATTCCAGAATCGGGCTTACGTTGTGTTTTGGGATTCCGACGCTGGTATCTTGTGTGCTGGGATCCCGACCGTCTGGATATTAACCGTATCCCCGTCCTTCTAGTGTTGAGTAGGCGCCACTAATCTTCTTCTCCGTAGTTACAATAGTTGTACCACGGTCGCATAGGATGCTCATTTTGGGACAAATATGAGAAATTTATAAATTAACATTATATATGAGGGGTTTGATTAAAAAAACTTCTTAATTAAATGAGAAAGTACATACCTGTGGAGAGAATACATCTGTGTTCAAATAAGCAACGCCTGACTAGAGCAATATTTTGCACAAAGAATTCTGTTTTTGTAAAGGCTTACATGGGTCAGTGTAATTAAGAATAAGTTGTTTGAGTATAGTACTTTGATATTGATTCAATATTGATTCATTCAAGACACAAAATGCATAATACAGGTTGAGTATCCCATATCCAAATATTCCGAAATACGGAATTATTTGAGTGACAGTGAAATAGTAAAAACTTTGTTTTCTGATGGCTCAATATACACAAACTTTGTTTAATACACAAAGTTACTAAAAATATTGTATTAAATGACCTCCAGGCTGTGTGTATAAGGTCTATATGAAACATAAATGAATTGTGTGAATGTGTACACACTTTGTTTAATGCTCAAAGTTATTTAAAAAATTAGCTAAAATGACCTTCTGGCTGTGTGTATAAGGTGTATATGTAACATAAATGTATTCTGTGCTTAGACTTGGGCCCCATCTCCATGATATCTTATTATGGTATGCAACTATTCCAAAATATGGAAATATCCGATATCCAAAATACTTCTGGTCCCAAGCATTTTGGATAAGGGATACTCAATCTGTAATTACAAATTATTATTCAAAATTTTTAATAAATTGAATATGACTTAACTAATTTACCATTTAGATCAACGTCTTGCTCAACACTGCTTTGAACTGCAGAAGCCTTTGCCCTTTAAACTTTATTGCCC
This sequence comes from Pseudophryne corroboree, assembly GCF_028390025.1. Lineage (NCBI taxonomy): Eukaryota > Metazoa > Chordata > Amphibia > Anura > Myobatrachidae > Pseudophryne > Pseudophryne corroboree. The sequence continues at coordinate 54,002,471 of NC_086445.1, read as the reverse complement.
TTTTTTTTTTGATTAGCAGAGGATGTTTGAATATGGCCTATTGCTTCGATCATGGTAGGCAAACTTCCGCAGAACATGACACAAGTGATATGGCAATGGCCTCAATATAGTATCGGTACACCCCCTGCAGAGCTATGTTGGTGGCACCAAAAGTGAAGAAATTTGGGTGAGATGTATCATGCCTCCTAAAGAGTGGAGAACTGGACATGAGCCCTAACATTTATCAAGTACATTCTATTAAATTGTAGCTAGAAGCTTTCCACTCTTTAGGGGGTTCTCCCTTTACCGTAGGTAACATTATTGTGCCACATCCCAAATACCAATCCATAACATTTTAAGAACACAAAAACAGTATACTAACTGACTTGACGAATGAGCTGGAGTACGGAATTTCTAGGTGAATTATGGTACAACAAAATGTTAAGATTTTAAAATTATTTATTGGCAGAGTGTAGAAATTTCTCTTGCGACTCTTTGACATATAATCTTATTTCTGCGTGGGCTTTGTTCTTAATAATAAATGTAAACTGATTTCTGGGCTGAGGCAAATGAATTTCATGACTTCTTAAAAGTTATATTATGAAGTCTTAAGTTTATATTGACAGTTTATTACTCAGCGCAGGAAGTTGTTTTATTATTTTATTTATTTTATGTATTTTTTTTTCTCCATTCAAGTGTAATTTATGTTCAGAACAAAATCGTTTGCCCTCAAACTACAGAATAGTACAGGCTGATTTTCTCATTTGCAATAATTCATGTGCCAATCAAAGGCAACAGTAAAATGCGAGCAAAGAGAAAAAAAAGATGGCATTTTATTTTATGAGTGGGAAGTATCTAAATTGTGAAATGAAGGCATTATGGCATATAATAACACTTCCATTTGTGGCTGGTTATTGTAAAATGTCATAAGTCATTACTATATCTGCTTGGCATTATCAAAGTAAATGGGCTCTAAATATTATGTCTTTTTTTATATACTTAAAGCTAAAATAATGCAAGGCTTGATGAATAAAACTTATTAAGGTTTAAAGTGTATCGGGAAAGACTTGAAGACCTTGTTATGTATAGTTCAGAGGAGGAAAGTCAAAGGGGACATATATTAGAAACTTTTAACTACGTAAAATAAAACAATTCAACAAAATGAAAGAAACGCTACGTGCTAAAGTTGAGAATGTTTGCAATGCTTAGAACGGGCTGCTCTGCAGCACAAATATACCAGCGGCTCATCGTCCCTATTTGTAAGGTGCCACACAAACTCTGCGCCAATGGTCAGCCTCACAATCATAAAAATACAAATAAATCATAAAAACGTACTTATGTGGTAGACAAAGGAGGGCCAGACGTGAGATAGACGGTAGAGAGGTCCCTGAGCAGCAGAGCTTACAGCCTAGAGGGAGGAGCTAAAGGGAATGTGAGTGGAAGTGGCCGGTAGACAGTGTAGATGGAGCAGTCTTAGGTGCTGTATATGATAGGCTACAGTGCTAGTTGGTTCTTGCAGAAGGACTTCAAGGACTGAACGTTGGAGGAGAGTCTGGTCAGGTAGGGTAGTGAGATCCATATGGGACTCACTGGGTGCCTGGATTACTGCCAGGGTTCACAGGTTTTGGGCTATCTTTACTACAATTAAACAAATATTTTTTATTCTTTTGCATAATGGACAGGGGTATTATAAAGTAGTTAAATGGTTTGAGAAGATGTGACAGTGCGCCCAGTCTACTCCTCTGTGGGGAGAAGAGGTGTGCCCTTTGATGATCGCATAATGAACCCACAATTAGCACTAGTGGAAAACTAAGGTATATTACTGGGTGCTTTAGGGACGTATGTCATAAACGAGTTTTATTGCCCATTTGTGGTCTGAACCAATATTCAGGAAAAAGATCCCTGAGACATTGGGTACTGGCATGGGCGGGTGGCTGGCTGTTGGGTTCATGGCCACCAGAGACGTCAGGTCTGTACCCTGGTAATTAGTGTTACTTTCTATGCTGCTGCAGCATGGTGCACGGGGGCATGCGTGCCTAAAACCCCCAGTGCCTCCTACCTCAAAAATGTCACTGGTCCCTAATGAACTAATATGCTGAATACAGGTATTTGCACAGCTGTGCTTATTTCTCGGAGCATATGTCTTTGCAATGGCAACGTGTATGAGCCTGGTTCATTACAAGTCATAATCTTGTACTTGCACCTGCCCAGGGGCGTAGCCAGAACTTTGTGGTCCCCATAGCAACATTTTGAAGGGGCCCCTGTCCCAGTGCTTCTAGAGAGACACTTCTCTGCAGCAGTTGTTCATTTTATGCCCTGTAATAGTTCTCTAGTTCATTTTCTGAACCATAGTAGAGCCTTATTTAATGTTATGCCCCATAGTAGTGCCCTAGTTTCTTTTATGAATCACAGTAGTGCTTAAGTTCCCCCTATGTCACATTTCAGAGCTGCCAGTACACATTATGCCGCACAGTACCCCCAATTCACATTATGATATATAGTACTCCCCATTCATATTGTCCCTCATTACATTGCCCCGGTTCATATTTATAACATTAAAATGCCCTCCAGTTCATTTCATACCACACTACATGAGCAGGTCCAGGGGCATACCTAGATATATTGCAGGCCCCAAGGAAATTGTTTGAAATGATCGCTATGTACCACCCAATGGCAAAAAATGTATATAACACATGTAACTGTGACAGGGAAGGTGGCCCCTCTCAGCTCTGGGCCCCATAGCAGCTACACTGCCTGCACCTATTGTAGCTAAGCCCTTGCACCTGCCCTATACTAGGCACAGAAGATGCTTCTCCTAACAGATGAATATTTACTTATAAGGAAGCTGTGTTTTCAGTGTCTTTATCCATAAGCAGAGCCATCAAGAGCTGAGAAGGGCCTGGGTACAGTGGCGGTGTGACCAAATCTTGAAGAATTGTCCGCACTCCCTCCCCAAAAATGTACAAAAAATAGTATGTGCAGAGCCGTAACACCAGGTGGCTCTGGGAAGAGGGGGAAGGGGTGGAGGAGTAAAGGGGGGGGGGGGGGGGGTGAGTACAGGCGGAGAGATCTCTGCTTATGCGATGGACCCCCCTGTAACCCTATTGTCTTTAAAAATATATATTTTTTTTATAGTAGTGTATCATTTTTTTTTTTTTATCAAACTTCAAACACTACCTTGCTTAAAGTTCACCGATCACACTAGAGGTATGCACTCCAAACATTAATATTTATTTACCATTCCACTATATTTCCATTTTATCTCTTATGTGCTGGAGCATGGTCATCTGCAAACCTGCACAAGAATGGATAGAATGTTTTAAATGAGGCACTTTCTACCATTGAGGTGCGGTGGGGTGAGGCAGAGCCTTTCCTGTCATACTAACGTTTCTGTCTCAGTTTTGACTGTATAAAGTATATGAAAACTACAAAGAATATAAGAGAAATACAGTATATTCTCTGTATTATTCTAATCATTTTTATTGTCAAAACTCTGGAGTAAAAAGTGTATAGCAGGCCAGTCAGTGCCTCCTCTGTCTATCTTTTCCGCACCAATCACACCAAATTTCCAGGCGTATATACTAGAGATGAGCGGGTTCGGTTCCTCTGAATCCGAACCCGCCCGAACTTCAGTTTTTTCTTCACGGGTCCGAGCGACTCGGATCTTCCCGCCTTGCTCGGTTAACCCGAGCGCGCCCGAACGTCATCATCCCGCTGTCGGATTCTCGCGAGGCTCGGATTCTATCGCGAGACTCGGATTCTATATAAGGAGCCGCGCGTCGCCGCCATTTTCACACGTGCATTGAGATTCATAGGGAGAGGACGTGGCTGGCGTCCTCTCCGTTTAGAGAAGAGAGTGAGACAGTAGAGAGAGACACAGTAGTAGTAATTTTGGGGAGCATTATTAGGAGGAGTACTACTATACTACTACTACTTGCTTAAGTGATATAGATTAGATAGTGTGACTGTATTAATTATCTGACTTGTGGGGGAGACACTGACAGTGGGGAGCAGTTAGAGTCTGAGAGCAGGACTCAGGAGTACATATAACGTACAGTGCACACTTTTGCTGCCAGAGTCAGTGCCACACTGCCATTGTGACCACACTGACCACCAGACCAGTATAATATATTTTGTTATTGTCTGCTTAGGACGGAGTACTACTTGCAAGTTGCTGATAGTGTGACCAGTGACCTGACCACCAGTTTAATAATCAATCACCACCAGTTTAATATATATATATATATATATATATATAATTGTATATAATATATATATATATAATATTGTATACCACCTACCCGTGGTTTTTTTTTTTTTCATTCTTCTTTATACATACTACTATAGTAGCTTACTGTAGCAGTCTGTGGTGCTGCTGAGCTGACAGTGTCCAGCAGGTCCGTCATCAGTCATTACATAATACATATATATACCTGTCCGGCTGCAGTACTAGTGATATTATATATACATATATATTGATTTCATCTCATTATCATCCAGTCTATATTAGCAGCAGACACAGTACGTTAGTCCACGGCTGTAGCTACCTCTGTGTCGGCACTCGGCAGTCCATCCATAATTGTATACCACCTCCCCGTGGTTTTTTTTTTCTTTCTTCTTTGTACATACTACTATAGTATAGTAGCTTACTGTAGCAGTCTGCGGTGCTGCTGAGCTGACAGTGTCCAGCAGGTCCGTCATCAGTCATTACATAATAAATATACATACCTGTCCGGCTGCAGTACTAGTGATATTATATTGATTTCATCTCATTATCATCCAGTCTATATTAGCAGCAGACACCGTACGTTAGTCCACGGCTGTAGCTACCTCTGTGTCGGCACTCGGCAGTCCATCCATAATTGTATACCACCTCCCCGTGGTTTTTTTTTTTTCTTTCTTCTTTGTACATACTACTATAGTATAGTAGCTTACTGTAGCAGTCTGCGGTGCTGCTGAGCTGACAGTGTCCAGCAGGTCCGTCATCAGTCATTACATAATAAATATACATACCTGTCCGGCTGCAGTACTAGTGATATTATATTGATTTCATCTCATTATCATCCAGTCTATATTAGCAGCAGACACAGTACGGTAGTCCACGGCTGTAGCTACCTCTGTGTCGGCACTCGGCAGTCCATCCATAATTGTATACCACCTACCCGTGTTTTTTTTTTTTCTTTCTTCTTTGTACATACTACTATAGTATAGTAGCTTACTGTAGCAGTCTGCGGTGCTGCTGAGCTGACAGTGTCCAGCAGGTCCGTCATCAGTCATTACATAATAAATATACATACCTGTCCGGCTGCAGTACTAGTGATATTATATTGATTTCATCTCATTATCATCCAGTCTATATTAGCAGCAGACACAGTACGGTAGTCCACGGCTGTAGCTACCTCTGTGTCGGCACTCGGCAGTCCATCCATAATTGTATACCACCTCCCCGTGGTTTTTTTTTTATTTCTTCTTTGTACATACTACTATAGTATAGTAGCTTACTGTAGCAGTCTGCGGTGCTGCTGAGCTGACAGTGTCCAGCAGGTCCGTCATCAGTCATTACATAATAAATATACATACCTGTCCGGCTGCAGTACTAGTGATATTATATTGATTTCATCTCATTATCATCCAGTCTATATTAGCAGCAGACACAGTACGGTAGTCCACGGCTGTAGCTACCTCTGTGTCGGCACTCGGCAGTCCATCCATAATTGTATACCACCTACCCGTGGTTTTTTTTTTCTTTCTTCTTGATACATACTACTATAGTAGCTTACTGTAGCAGTCTGCGGTGCTGCTGAGCTGACAGTGTCCAGCAGGTCCGTCATCAGTCATCATTACCTAATAAATATATATCTACCTGTCCGGCTGCAGTACTAGTGATATTATATATACATATATATATTGATTTCATCTCATTATCATCCAGTCTATATTAGCAGCAGACACAGTACGTTAGTCCACGGCTGTAGCTACCTCTGTGTCGGCACTCGGCAGTCCATCCATAATTGTATACCACCTACCCGTGGTTTTTTTTTTTTCTTTCTTCTTGATACATACTACTATAGTAGCTTACTGTAGCAGTCTGCGGTGCTGCTGAGCTGACAGTGTCCAGCAGGTCCGTCATCAGTCATCATTACCTAATAAATATATATCTACCTGTCCGGCTGCAGTACTAGTGATATTATATATACATATATATATTGATTTCATATCATTATCATCCAGTCTATATTAGCAGCAGACACAGTACGTTAGTCCACGGCTGTAGCTACCTCTGTGTCGGCACTCGGCAGTCCATCCATAATTGTATACCACCTACCCGTGGTTTTTTTTTTCTTTCTTCTTTATACATACTACTATAGTAGCTTACTGTAGCAGTCTGCGGTGCTGCTGAGCTGACAGTGTC